>NC_034192.2:60157196-60199696 GCF_002021735.2 Oncorhynchus kisutch
CTCGGGGGGTTTGAACTTGCAACCTTCCGGTTACTAGTCCAACGCTCTAACCACTAGGCTACCCTGCCGCCTCTACAATCTAACCACTAGGCTACCTGCCCCCTCTTCACTCTAACCACTAGGCTACCCTGCCGCCTCTACACTCTAACCACTAGGCTACCTGCCCCCTCTTCACTCTAACCACTAGGCTACCCTGCCGCCTCTACACTCTAACCACTAGGCTACCCTGCAGCCTCTACACTTTAACCACTAGGCTACCCTGCCGCCTCTACACTCTAACCACTAGGCTACCCTGCCGCCTCTACACTCTAACCACTAGGCTACCCTGCCGCCTCTACACTCTAACCACTAGGCTACCCTGCCGCCTCTACACTCTAACCACTAGGCTACCCTGCCGCCTCTACACTCTAACCACTAGGCTACCCTGCCGCCTCTACACTCTAACCACTAGGCTACCCTGCCGCCTCTACACTCTAACCACTAGGCTACCCTGCCGCCTCTACACTCTAACCACTAGGCTACCCTGCCGCCTCTACACTCTAACCACTAGGCTACCCTGCCGCCTCTACACTCTAACCACTAGGCTACCTGCCCCCTCTTCACTCTAACCACTAGGCTACCCTGCCGCCTCTACAATCTAACCACTAGGCTACCTGCCCCCTCTTCACTCTAACCACTAGGCTACCCTGCCGCCTCTACACTCTAACCACTAGGCTACCCTGCCACCTCTACACTCTAACCACTAGGCTACCCTGCCGCCTCTACACTCTAACCACTAGGCTACCCTGCAGCCTCTACACTTTAACCACTAGGCTACCCTGCCGCCTCTACACTCTAACCACTAGGCTACCCTGCCGCCTCTACACTCTAACCACTAGGCTACCCTGCCACCTCTACACTCTAACCACTAGGCTACCCTGCCGCCTCTACACTCTAACCACTAAGCTACCCTGCCGCCACTACACTCTAACCACTAGGCTACCCTGCCGCCTCTACACTCTAACCACTAGGCTACCCTGCCGCCTCTACACTCTAACCACTAGGCTACCCTGCCGCCTCTACACTCTAACCACTAGGCTACCCTGCCGCCTCTACACTCTAACCACTAGGCTACCCTGCCGCCTCTACACTCTAACCACTAGGCTACCCTGCCGCCTCTACACTCTAACCACTAGGCTACCCTGCCGCCTCTACACTCTAACCACTAGGCTACCCTGCCGCCTCTACACTCTAACCACTAGGCTACCCTGCCGCCTCTACACTCTAACCACTAGGCTACCCTGCCGCCTCTACTCTCTAACCACTAGGCTACCCTGCCACGTCTACACTCTAACCACTAGGCTACCCTGCCGCCTCTACACTCTAACCACTAGGCTACCCTGCCGCCTCTACACTCTAACCACTAGGCTACCCTGCCGCCTCTACACTCTAACCACTAGGCTACCCTGCCGCCTCTACACTCTAACCACTAGGCTACCCTGCCGCCTCTACACTCTAACCACTAGGCTACCCTGCCGCCTCCACACTCTAACCACTAGGCTACCCTGCCGCCTCTACACTCTAACCACTAGGCTACCCTGCCGCCTCTACACTCTAACCACTAGGCTTCCCTGCCGCCTCTACACTCTAACCACTAGGCTACCCTGCCACCTCTACACTCTAACCACTAGGCTACCCTGCCGCCTCTACACTCTAACCACTAGGCTTCCCTGCCGCCTCTACACTCTAACCACTAGGCTTCCCTGCCGCCTCTACACTCTAACCACTAGGCTACCCTGCCGCCTCTACACTCTAACCACTAGGCTACCCTGCCGCCTCTACACTCTAACCACTAGGCTACCCTGCCACCTCTACACCCTAACCACTAGGCTACCCTGCCGCCTCCACACTCTAACCACTAGGCTACCCTGCCGCCTCTACACTCTAACCACTAGGCTACCCTGCCGCCCCTGATGATCATATAAAGGGCATTTGGAAAGTATTCAAGACCCCGCCCCCTTTTCTACGTTTTGTTACGTTACAGCCGTATTATAAAATGTATTCAATTATTTTTTTCCTCATCGATCTACACACAGTTTTTACACATTTCTGCAAATGTTAAAAAAATTAAAAACACATATACCTTTTTTTTACATACGTGTTCAGACCCTTTGCTATGAGACTCGAAATTGAGCTCAGGTGCATCCTGTTTCTACAACTTGATTGGAGTCCACCTGTGGTAAATTCAATTGATTGGACATGATTTGGAAAGGGCACACACCTGTCTACAGTATTTTCATTGAATGACTTCTGGCTCTGTGTGTGTGACTGTTTCCTCAAGGGGCCACTAAAGACATGGGGAAAATGTTAGGAGGAGAGGAGGAGAAGGATCCAGAGGTCGCGAAGAAGAAGAAGGAGGAAGAGGAGGAGAGACAGGAGGCACTGAGACAACAGGAAGAGGAGAGGAAGGATAAGCACCGGAAAATGGAGGCAGAAAGAGAAGTAGTACGACAGTCCATCAGGGACAAGGTGAGCACTGCAGCAGTCCACAAACTAGTCTGAAACTATTTTACATTCAAGGTAGCCCGCCCCCCTTTAAAAAAAACTCCAGCCCCAACTCCAACATTTCTCCAGCCCCCAACTTTCACCTGTACACTGCACCTAAAAATGTGTTGTTGTTCTTTTAACCCTAGATTGCCCCTTTAATGTCAATTAGAAATAATGTACAGAGCCTTCAGAAAGTATTCACACCCCTTTGACTTATTCCACATGTTGTTGTGTTACAGCCTGAATTGAAAATGGATTAAATAGATTTTGTTCTAATTCATCTACACCCAATACTTCATAAGGACAACGTGAAAACAGGTTTTTAGAAATGTTTGCAAATGTATTGGAAATTAAATCCAGTAATATCTCATTTCCATAAGTATTCACACCCCTGAGTCAGTACATGTTAGAATCATCTTTGGCAACTATTACAGTGGTGAGACTGCCTGGGTGAGTCTCTAAGAGCTTTCAACACCTGGACTGTACAGTATTTGCCCATTTATTATTTTCAAAATTCTTCAAGCTCTGTCAAATTTGTTGTTAATCATTGCTAGACAACTATTTTCAGGTCTTGCCATAGATTTTCAAGTAGATTTAAGTCAAAACTGTAACTCAACCATTCAGGAACATTCATTGACCACTTGGTAAGCAACTCTAGTGTAGATTTGGCCTTGTGTTTTATGTTATTGTCCTGCTGAAAGGTGAGTTCATCTCCCAGTGTCTAGTAGAAAGCAGACTGAACCAGGTTTTACTCTAGGATTTTACCTGTGCTTAGATCCATTCCATATTTTATTTTATCCTTGAAAACTCCCCAGTCCTTAATGATTACAATCATACCCATAACATGATGCAGCCACCACTATACATGATTCAGTATTGTGTTTTATCAAACTAAAAACTTTGAATTCGGGACAAAAAGTTAATTACTTTGCCACATTTCTTGCAGTATTACTTTAGTGCCTTGTTGCAAACAGGAAGCATGTTTTGGAAAATTGTTATTCTATACAGGCTTCCTTCTTTTCACAGTCATTTAGATTTGTTATTGTGGAGCAACTACAATGTTGTTGATCCATCCTCAGTTTTCTCCTATCACAGCCATTAAACTCTGCAACTGTTTTAAAGTTGCCATTCTCCTCATGGTGAAATCCCTGAGTGGTTTCCTTCCTCTCTGGCAACTGAGTTAGGAAGGACACCTGTATCTTTGTACTGACTATGTGTATTGGTACACCATCCAAAGTGTAATTAATAACTTCACTATGGTCAAAGGGATATTCAATGTTAGAATTCTTATTTTTACCCATCTACCAATACGTGCCCTTCTTTGTGAGGCATTAGAAAACCTCCCTGGTCTTTGTTGTTGAATCTGTGTCTGAAATTCACTGCTCAACTGAGAGACCTTACAGATCATTTTGTGTGTGGGGTGCAGAGATGAGGTAGTCATTCAAAAATCATGGTAAACATTATTATTGCACATAGAGTGAGTCAAATCAAATCAAACTATATTTGTCACATGCGCCGAATACAACAGGTGTAGAGCTTACAGTGAAATGCTGAATACAACAGGTTAGACCTCACAGTGAAATGCTGAATACAACAGGTTAGACCTTACAGTGAAATGCTGAATACAACAGGTTAGACCTTACAGTGAAATGCTGAATACAACAGGTTAGACCTTACAGTGAAATGCTGAATACAACAGGTTAGACCTTACAGTGAAATGCTGAATACAACAGGTGTAGTAGACCTTACAGTGAAATGCTGAATACAACAGGTGTAGTAGACCTTACAGTGAAATGCTGAATACAACAGGTGTAGTAGACATACAGTGAAATGCTGAATACAACAGGTGTAGTAGACCTTACAGTGAAATGCTGAATACAACAGGTGTAGTTGACCATACAGTGAAAAGCTGAATACAAAAGGTGTAGTAGACCTTACAGTGAAATGCTGAATACAACAGGTGTAGTAGACCTTACAGTGAAATGCTGAATACAACAGGTGTAGTAGACCTTACAGTGAAATGCTGAATACAACAGGTGTAGACCTTACAGTGAAATGCTGAATACAACAGGTTAGACCTCACAGTGAAATGCTGAATACAACAGGTGTAGTAGACCTTACAGTGAAATTCTGAATACAACAGGTTAGACCTCACAGTGAAATTCTGAATACAACAGGTTAGACCTCACAGTGAAATGCTGAATACAACAGGTGTAGTAGACCTTACAGTGAAATGATGAATACAACAGGTGTAGTAGACCTCACAGTGAAATGCTGAATACAACAGGTGTAGTAGACCTCAGAGTGAAATGCTGAATACAACAGGTGTAGTAGACCTTACAGTGAAATGCTGAATACAACAGGTGTAGTAGACCTTACAGTGAAATGCTGAATACAACAGGTGTAGTAGACCTTACAGTGAAATGCTGAATACAACAGGTGTAGTAGACCTTACAGTGAAATGCTGAATACAACAGGTGTAGTAGACCTTACAGTGAAATGCTGAATACAACAGGTGTAGACCTTACAGTGAAATGCTGAATACAACAGGTTAGACCTCACAGTGAAATGCTGAATACAACAGGTGTAGTAGACCTTACAGTGAAATGCTGAATACAACAGGTGTAGTAGACCCTACAGTGAAATGCTGAATACAACAGGTTAGACCTCACAGTGAAATGATGAATACAACAGGTGTAGTAGACCTCACAGTGAAATGCTGAATACAACAGGTGTAGTAGACCTTACAGTGAAATGCTGAATACAACAGGTGTAGTAGACCTCACAGTGAAATGATGAATACAACAGGTGTAGTAGACCTTACAGTGAAATGCTGAATACAACAGGTGTAGTAGACCTCACAGTGAAATGATGAATACAACAGGTGTAGTAGACCTCACAGTGAAATGATGAATACAACAGGTGTAGTAGACCTTACAGTGAAATGCTGAATACAACAGGTGTAGTAGACCTTACAGTGAAATGCTGAATACAACAGGTGTAGTAGACCTTACAGTGAAATGCTGAATACAACAGGTGTAGTAGACCTTACAGTGAAATGCTGAATACAACTGGTGTAGTAGACCTTACAGTGAAATGCTGAATACAACAGGTGTAGTAGACCTTACAGTGAAATGCTGAATACAACAGGTGTAGTAGACCTCACAGTGAAATGCTGAATACAACAGGTGTAGTAGACCTTACAGTGAAATGCTGAATACAACAGGTGTAGTAGACCTTACAGTGAAATGCTGAATACAACTGGTGTAGACTTCACAGTGAAATGCTGAATACAACAGGTTAGACCTCAGAGTGAAATGCTGACTTACAAGCCCTTAACCAACAATGCAGTTTTAAGAAGAAAAAAAGAGAAGTAAAAAAAAGTAAGAGATAAGAATAACAAGTAATTAAAGAGCAGCAGAAAATAACAATAGTGAGACTATATACAGGGGGGCACCGGTACAGAGTCAATGTGCTGGGGGCACCGGTTAGTCAAGGTAATTGAGGTAATATGTACATGTAGGTTGAATTATTAAAGTGACTATGCATAGATAATTAACAGAGAGTAGCAGCAGCATAAGGGGGGGGGTGCAAATAGTCTTCGTTGCCATTTGATTAGCTGTTCAGAAGTCTAATGGCTCGGGGGTAGAAGCTGTTTAGAACCCTCTTGGACCTAGACTTGGCGCTCCAGTACCGCTTGCCATGCGGTAGTAGGGAGAACATTTCATGACTAAGGTGGCTGGATTCTTTGACAATTTTTAGGGCCTTCTTCTGACACCTCCTGGCATAGAGGTCCTAGATGGCAGGAAGCTTGGCCCAGTGATGTACTGGGTCGTATGCACTACCCTCTGTAGTGCCTTGCTTTCGGAGTCCGAGCAGTTGCCATACCAGGCAGTGATGCAATCGATGGTGCAGCTGTATAACTTTTTAAGGATCTGAGGACCCATGCCAAATCTTTTCAGTCTCCTGAGGGGGAATAGGTTTTGTCGAGTCCATACAACTTATTATGTGACTTGTTAAATAAATGTCTACTCCTGAACTTATTTAGGTTTGCCATAACAAAGGTGTTGAATACTTATTCATTTTTTAATTTGTAAAAAAAACAAACATCTTAAAACATAATTCCACTTTGACATTATGGGGTATGGTGTGTAGGCAGGTGACAAAAAAAACATGTCAATTTAACACGTTTTAATCCCACTTTGACATTATGGGGTACGGTGTGTAGGCAGGTGACAAAAAAAACATGTCAATTTAACACGTTTTAATCCCACTTTGACATTATGGGGTACGGTGTGTAGGCAGGTGACAAAAAAAACATGTCAATTTAACACGTTTTAATCCCACTTTGACATTATGGGGTATGGTGTGTAGGCAGGTGACAAAAAAAACATGTCAATTTAACACGTTTTAATCCCACTTTGACATTATGGGGTACGGTGTGTAGGCAGGTGACAAAAAAAACATCAATTTAAACACGTTTTAATTCCACTTTGTAACACAACAAAATGTGGAAAAAGTCAGTGTGCGAATACTTTCTGAAGACAATATAGGTCCAAGAATCAAACCTTGTGGAACACCATATGACCTCAACAGGGGGGTGGGGGGGCGTTACTTCTTCGAAAGTGACATCCTCATACAGTATATACTGCATAGTGTTAACTCTCTGCCCTTCATCCACGCAGTATGGACTGAAGAAGAAGGAGGAGAAGGAGGCGGAAGAGAAGGCAGCCATGGAGCAGGCCTGTGAGGGGTCTCTGACACGCGCCAAGAAGGCCATCCCAGCCGGGTGCGGAGACGAGGACGACGAGGATGAGGAGAGCATTCTGGACACCGTCCTCAAGTTCCTCCCTGGACGTCTGCAGGACATGTTCAAGAAGTAATGAACTCATCAACAACAACAACAACAACACATGGTTCGGTCCAGCCAGGGGAGGGGGAGGGGAGATCTGGGACTGGGGGAGGGGAGGGGAGATCTGGGACTAGGGGAGGGGAGGGGAGATCTGGGACTGAGGGAGGGGAGGGGAGATCTGGGACTGAGCGAGGGGAGATCTGGGACTGGGGGAGGGGAGGGGAGATCTGGGACTGGGGGAGGGGAGGGGAGATCTGGCACTGGGGGAGGGGAGGGAAGATCTGGGACTGAGGGAGGGGAGGGAAGATCTGGGACTAGGGGAGGGGAGGGGAGATCTGGGACTGGGGGAGGGGAGGGGAGATCTGGGACAGGGGAGGGGAGGGGAGATCTGGGACAGGGGGAGGGGAGGGAAGATCTGGGACTAGGGGAGGGGAGGGGAGGGGAGATCTGGGACTGGGGGAGGGGAGATCTGGGACAGGGGAGGGGAGGGGAGATCTGGGACAGGGGGAGGGGAGGGAAGATCTGGGACTAGGGGAGGGGAGGGGAGATCTGGGACTGGGGGAGGGGAGGGGAGATCTGGGACTGGGGGAGGGGAGGGGAGATCTGGCACTGGGGGAGGGGAGGGAAGATCTGGGACTGAGGGAGGGGAGATCTGGGACAGGGGGAGGGGAGGGAAGATCTGGGACTAGGGGAGGGGAGGGGAGATCTGGGACTGGGGGAGGGGAGGGGAGATCTGGGACAGGGGAGGGGAGGGGAGATCTGGGACAGGGGGAGGGGAGGGAAGATCTGGGACTAGGGGAGGGGAGGGGAGATCTGGGACTGAGGGAGGGGAAGGGAGATCTGGGACTGGGGGAGGGGAGATCTGGGACAGGGGGAGGGGAGGGAAGATCTGGGACTGGGGGAGGGGAGATCTGGGACTGGGGGAGGGGAGGGAAGATCTGGGACTGAGGGAGGGGAGGGGAGATCTGGGACTGAGGGAGGGGAGGGGAGATCTGGGACAGGGGGAGGGGAGGGGAGATCTGGGACTGGGGGAGAGGAGAGGAGGGGAGATCTGGGACTGGAGGAGGGGGGTAGGAGGGCTGGAAGGGTTCTTGCCAAACTGTGTGAGGTGGCTATTCACTGCCTTTACAGAAATATTTGTTGTTTTCTAGACTAGACACAATGTGGTTATATACCGCCCCACAGCTTTTGGTCGGTCTCTCAACCACCGACTAAGTGTATATATAAAAAACAATTATCCACTTATCTAACATTCCAACATTGGTAGATCGATCCACCGCACCAGGTAGATGCATTTGGATTGGTTGGCCATTGGTATTAACTGGGGTAAGGAGTTTCTGTCCAGCCATGCATTAGAGAGCAGGGTTCAATCCACCGTACCAATGGACACTTCAATGAGCATTTCCTGCTCATGTGGTTGAAAAGCACTGACAACACGTATCTGAAGATGGAGCGCTTTTTTAAAAATTCACTGGCTTTTTCTATTTTTATAATAAGTGAGCTACTGCAACTGTATGGGAAGGGGATATTCTATTCTGGGTCTTTTTGAGATCAGCAGTTTAGTTAGTTTAGACTGTGCCCTCCATAGGACTTCCTCCAACAGGGGAACTGTTAATGAGGGTCTCGTTGAAGTCATTAGACGACGTAATTTAACTTTATAATGTGGTGTTTGTCTTAAAAGGAAGTAAACCGGCCACATTATTGACGTATGTATTTAATGTTAGTCTGGCTCTATGTATAGATCTGGTCCCATACCTTCTTATGATATGAAACACTAAGGTAATCTGGACTATTTGATTTCCCTTTAAAAACCTGACTAATATAAAACATCTCTAATTATCAGCCTGACAGACAAGACTGCATTTTTGTGGGAGAAACCATCTTTACTTACTGTTGCATTATAAACAAAGATCACTGCATCAAAATTATACTCTCAGATTATCCAGAGATTACACACGATTCATATTCAACATTATACACTCAGATTATCCATAGAATACTGTACACACGATTCATATTCAACATTATACACTCAGATTATCCATAGAATACTGTCCACACGATTCATATTCAACATTATACACTCAGATTATCCATAGAATACTGTCCACACGATTCATATTAAACATTATACACTCAGATTATCCATAGAATACTGTACACACGATTCATATTCAACATCATACACTCAGATTATCCATAGAATACTGTACACACGATTCATATTCAACATTATACACTCAGATTATCCATAGAATACACACGATTCATATTCAACATTATGCACTCAGATTATCCAGAGAATACTGTACACACGATTCATATTCAACATTATACACTCAGATTATCCATAGAATACACACGATTCATATTCAACATTATGCACTCAGATTATCCATAGAATACTGTACACATGATTCATATTCAACATCATACACTCAGATTATCCAGAGAATACTGTACACACGATTCATATCCAACATCATACACTCAGATTATCCATAGAATACTGTACACACGATTCATATTCAACATCATACACTCAGATTATCCAGAGATTACACACGATTCATATTCAACATCATACACTCAGATTATCCAGAGATTACACACGATTCATATTCAACATCATACACTCAGATTATCCAGAGAATACACACGATTCATATTCAACATTATACACTCAGATTATCCATAGAATACACACGATTCATATTCAACATCATACACTCAGATTATCCATAGAATACTGTACACACGATTCATATTCAGGGTAGAGAAGAAGAAAAACAGGCACAGTTCTATAAAAATGATTTAGTCAACATCATATTTAGCAGTTGGTGGTTAATGCCAAAGACAAGGAAATAATCAGAACTGCATTACATTGAAGGAAGCCAATACTGCCTATGTCATTATTTCACTACTCACCTCCCATACCACATGTCTGTTTTACACAAAGTACATGCTTAACTAATCACTGTTTGAATTCATTAATATCAAATCCAAAGATACTGGGGGAAAAAACGATAATTTCTTTCGTCACTAGTAAATAAGGAAACTGTCCAGAACTAAGGAAGTGGTCCAGAACTAAGGAAGTGGTCCAGAACTAAGGAAGTGGTCCAGAAGTAAGGAAGTGGTCCAGAACTAAGGAAGTGGTCCAGAACTAAGGAAGTGGTCCAGAACTAAGGAAGTGGTCCAGATTTGGTCTTGTTGATAGCAGTAGGAATAGGCTGGCAACATACAGTTTCACTTTCCAAAGACCAAATCCTGTGAAGTTTTATTGTAAGAAATTCTCATATCTTTCTAATAACGTACATGGCTACATGACATTGAAGATTGATATATTCCAAAAAATGAACAAAAACATTTCAATAATCATAGGTTATGAGTAAATTATTCTTAACTTTAAAAAGAAGTCTGATAGGGTTTTCACTAGGTAAAGCCATATTGTTTCAACTGCAAAAAAAAATGATGACGTTTGTTTTCTGTAAAGAAAAAACATAATTTTGTTAAGCTATCTACCTATGTGTCTAAACCCTTCTCACCAACTGTATCCTAACATGTATACAAGTGTATACGCAAAGAAAAGACAAGGAGAAATATGATGAAGCCATTGTAATGATGTCTGTGTACTACTACTTGTACTGTGTGTTTATACTATGTGTGTGTCTTTCTATTGTGACGTGACACCATGTTGTTGATTCATATAGACCCTGTTTATAAGTGTCTCTGAATCTTATGTGCACAAACTCTAACTAGACTGTAATAGTTGTGCCATATGCCCGCAAAAAAAAATTAACTTAACACATTCCTTTCACATCTCCAGCATACAAAACTAAAGGGACATAGGAGGGAAATTACACCAAATACTACAATACAAAAGATGGCCTATGGCCAGTAGTCTCCCGGCAGCAGACTCTGTTTACTAAATCCAGAAGTTTGGGTTGTTGTAGATTCTCAGCTCTGTGGATGGCCTGTGTCGACCACATACAGTTTGTTGATGACAAATAGACTGAATTATATCGATACATCCGATATATCTGAATTATATGTCGTATTAGAACATGTGTCTGTGTCTCCATCATGTACTTTCATTCAGCTCCTAAAAAATGTCCAAAGATTTAAAAAATAATTTTCGAACTCAGTCCATAAATTTATATCTAATGCTGTAAAATGTATTCCTGTAACACGTGGCCCTAGAACATCCTACTCCTATAACACCTACTCCTATAACACCCTACTCCTATAATACCTGGCCCTATAACACCCCACTCCTATAACACCTGGCCCTGTAACACGTGGCCCTAGAACATCCTACTCCTATAATACCTGGCCCTATAACACCCTACTCCTATAACACCTGGCCCTATAACACCTGGCCCTATAACACCCTACTCCTATAACATCTTACTCCTATAACACCTGGCCCTATAATACCTGGCCTTATAACACCTGGCCCTATCACACCATACTCCTATAACATCCTACTCCTATAACACCTGGCCCTATAACACCCTACTCCTATAACATCTTACTGCTATAACACCTGGCCCTATAACATCCTACTCCTATAATACCTGGTCATATAACACCTGGCGCTATAACACCTGGCCCTATAACACCTGGCGCTATAACATCCTACTCCTATAACATCATACTGCTATAATACCTGGCCCAATAACACCTGGCCCTATAACATCCTACTCCTATAACATCATACTGCTATAATACCTGGCCCTATAACACCTGGCCCTATAACATCATACTGCTATAATACCTGGCCCTATATCACCCTACTCCTATAAAACCTGGCCCTATAACACCTGGCCCTGTAACACCTGGCCCTATAACATCCTACTCCTATAATACCTGGCCCTATAAAACCTGGCCCTATAACACCTGGCCCTATAACACCTGGCCCTATAACATCCTACTCCTATAACATCCTACTGCTATTAATTTTGCTTGCTCAACCAGACCTGCTTTTATGTGATGATGTGATTTATTTCATGACAAACATGTTTTACAAAGGGTGGCTTCAACCCTATCTTTATCTTTATGTAATTACAGTTGAAGTCGGTAGTTTTCAACACCTTAGCCAAATACATTTAAACTCTGTTTTTCACAATTCCTGACATTTAATCCTAGTAAAAAAAATCCTTGTTTTAGGTCCGTTAGGATCACCACTTTATTTTAAGAATGTGAAATGTTAGAATAATCATAGAGAGAATGATTTATTTAAGCTTTTATTTCTTTCATCACATTCCCAGTGGGTCAGAAGTTTACATACTCCATTAGTATTTGATAGCATTGCCTTTAAATTGTTTAACTTCCACAAGCTTCCCACAATAAGTTGGGTGAATTTTGGCCCATTCCTCCTGACAGAGCTGGTGTAACTGAATCAGGTTTGTAGGCCTCCTTGCTCGCACACGCTTTTTAAGTTCTGCCCACAAACTTTCTATGGTATTGAGGTCAGGGCTTTGTGATGGTAACTCCAATACCTTGACTTTGTCTGTCCTTACGCCATTTTGCCACAACTTTGGAAGTATGCTTGGGGTCATTGTCCATTTGGAAGACACATTTGCGACCAAGCTTTAACTTCCTGACTGATGTCTTGAGATGTTGCTTCAATATATCCACATAATTTTCCTGCCTCATGATACCATCTAATTCCATCTATTCCTCCAGCAACTTCACAAGGTCCTTTGCTGTTGTTCTGGGATTGATTTGCACTTTTCGCACCAAAGTACGTTCATCTCTAGGAGACAGAACGTGTCTCCTTCCTGAGCGGTATGACGGCTGCGTGGTCCCATGGTGTTTATACTTGCGTACTATTGTTTGTAAAGATGCACGTGGTATCTTCAGGCGTTTGGAAATTGCTCCCAAGGATGAACCAGACTTGTGGAGGTCTTCAATTTTTTTCTGGGGTCTTGGCTGATTTCTTTTGATTTTCCCATGACGTCAAGCAGAGGCACTGAGTTTGAAGGTAGGTCTTGAAATATATCCACAGGTACACCTCCAATTGACTCAAATTATGTCAATTAGCCTATCAGAAGCTTCTAAAGCCATGACATAATTTTTGGGAATTTTCCAAGCTGTTTAAAGGCACAGTCAACTTATTGTATGTAAACTTCTGACCCACTGTAATTGTGATGCAGTGAATTATAAGTGAAATAATCTGTAAACATTTGTTGAAAAAATTACTTGTTTCATGCACAAAGTAGATGTCCTAACCAACTTGCCAAAACCATAGTTTGTTAACAAGAAATGTGTGGAGTGGTTGAAAAACAAGTTTTAATGACTCCAACCTAAGTGTATGTAAACTTCCCTACTTCAACTGTATATATTTCATATTCAACAACACTTATATGTATGCAGTGAGTTTCTAATTGATTTCTCCTATATCCCAAACTACATAACACACATCACAGAGACAGTGTGCCACTGCCCAAGTAAAGTCCAGACAGGATATGTTGCCATACAGATTTGCTCTCCTTATTACAGAGCATTTTAACAATATGTTTCCAATTTGGTCAAAGAAGCTGTTGAGGTTTTTGTCTTCCCTCTATCCCTCTAATCTATCTATCTATCTATCTATCTATCTATCTATCTATCTATCTATCTCTCTATCTCTCTATCTCTCTCTCTCTCTCTCTCTCTCTCTCTCTCTCTCTCTCTCTCTCTCTCTCTCTCTCTCTCTCTCTCTCTCTCTCTCTCTCTCTCTCTCTCTCTCTCTCTCTCTCTCTCTCTCTCTCTCTCTCTCTCTCTCTCTCTCTCTCTCTCTCTCTCTCTCTCTCTCTCTCTCTCTCTCTCAATTCAAGGGCTTTATTGGCATGGGAAACATGTGTTAACATTGCCAAAGCAAGTGAGGTAGACAACATACAAAGTGAATATATAAAGTGAAAAACAACAAAAATTAACAGTAAACATTACACATACAGAAGTTTCAAAACAGTAAAGACATTACAAATGTCATATTATATATATATATATACAGTGTTCTAACAATGTACAAATGGCTAAAGGACACAAGATAAAATAAATAAGCATAAATATGGGTTGTGTTTACAATGGTGTTTGTTCTTCACTGGTTGCCCTTTTCTCGTGGCAACAGGTCACAAATCTTGCTGCTGTGATGGCGGCCTTTCTCAATAGCAAGGCTATGCTCACTGAGTCTGTACATAGTCAAGGCTTTCCTTAATTTTGGGTCAGTCACAGTGGTCAGGTATTCTGCCGCTGTGTACTCTCTGTGTAGGGCCAAATAGCATTCTAGTTTGCTCAGTTTTTTTGTTAATTCTTTCCAATGTGTTAAGTAGTTATCTTTTTGTTTTCTCATGATTTGGTTGGGTCTAATTGTGCTGCTGTCCTGGGGCTCTGTAGTGTGTGTTTGTGTTTGTGAACAGAGCCCCAGGACCAGCTTGCTTAGGGGACTCTTCTCCAGGTTCATCTCTCTGTAGGTGATGGCTTTGTTATGGAAGGTTTGTGAATCGCTTCCTTTTAGGTGGTTGTAGAATTTAACAGCTCTTTTCTGGATTTTGATAATTAGTGGGTATCGGCCTAATTCTGCTCTGCATGCATTATTTGGTGTTCTACGTTGTACACGGAGGATATTTTTGCAGAATTCTGCGTGCAGAGTCTCAATTTGGTGTTTGTCCCATTTTGTGAAGTCTTGGTTGGTGAGCGGACCCCAGACCTCACAACCATAAAGGGCAATGGGCTCTATGACTGATTCAAGTATTTTTAGCCAAATCCTAATTGGTATGTTGAAATTTATGTTTCTTTTGATGGCATAGAATGCCCTTCTTGCCTTGTCTCTCAGATCGTTCACAGCTTTGTGGAAGTTACCTGTGGTGCTGATGTTTAGGCCAAGGTATGTATAGTTTTTTGTGTGCTCTAGGGCAATAGTGTCTAGATGGAATTTGTATTTGTGGTCCTGGTGACTGGTCCTTTTTGGGAACACCATTATTTTGGTCTTACTGAGATTTACTGTCAGGGCCCAGGTCTGACAGAATCTGTGCATAAGATCTAGGTGCTGCTGTAGGCCCTCCTTGGTTGGTGACAGAAGCACCAGATCATCAGCAAACAGCAGACATTTGACTTCGGATTCTAGCAGGGGGAGGCCGGGTGCTGCAGACTTTTCTAGTGCCCTCGCCAATTCGTTGATATATATGTTGAAGAGGGTGGGGCTTAAGCTGCATCCCTGTCTAACCCCACGACCCTGTGTGAAGAAATGTGTGTGTTTTTTGCCAATTTTAACCGCACACTTGTTGTTTGTGTACATGGATTTTATAATGTCGTATGTTTTACCCCCAACACCACTTTCCATCAGTTTGTATAGCAGACCCTCATGCCAGATTGAGTCGAAGGCTTTTTTGAAATCAACAAAGCATGAGAAGACTTTGCCTTTGTTTTGGTTTGTTTGATTGTCAATTAGGGTGTGCAGGGTGAATACATGGTCTGTTGTACGGTAATTTGGTAAAAAGCCAATTTGACATTTGCTCAGTACATTGTTTTCATTGAGGAAATGTACGAGTCTGCTGTTAATAATAATGCAGAGGATTTTCCCAAGGTTACTGTTGACACATATTCCACGGTAGTTATTGGGGTCAAATTTGTCTCCACTTTTGTGGATTGGGGTGATCAGTCCTTGGTTCCAAATATTGGGGAAGATGCCAGAGCTAAGTATGATGTTAAAGAGTTTTAGTATAGCCAATTGGAATTTGTTGTCTGTATATTTGATCATTTCATTGAGGATACCATCAACACCACAGGCCTTTTTGGGTTGGAGGGTTTTTATTTTGTCCTGTAATTCTTTCAATGTAATTGGAGAATCCAGTGGGTTCTGGTAGTCTTTAATAGTTGATTCTAAGATCTGTGTTTGATCATGTATATGTTTTTGCTCATTATTCTTTGTTATAGAGCCAAAAAGATTGGAGAAGTGGTTTACCCATACATCTCCATTTTGGATAGATAATTCTTCGTGTTGTTGTTTGTTTAGTGTTTTCCAATTTTCCCAGAAGTGGTTAGAGTCTATGGATTCTTCAATTGCATTGAGCTGATTTCTGACATGCTGTTCCTTCTTTTTCCGTAGTGTATTTCTGTATTGTTTTAGTGATTCACCATAGTGAAGGCGTAGACTCAGGTTTTCCGGGTCTCTATGTTTTTGGTTGGACAGGTTTCTCAATTTCTTTCTTAGATTTTTGCATTCTTCATCAAACCATTTGTCATTATTGTTAATTTTCTTCGGTTTTCTATTTGAGATTTTTAGCTGAGAGGTCAAATATACTGTTAAGATTTTCTACTGCCAAGTTTACACCTTCACTATTACAGTGGAACGTTTTACCCAGGAAATTGTCTAAGAGGGATTGAATTTGTTGTTGCCTAATTGTTTTTTGGTAGGTTTCCAAACTGCATTCCTTCCATCTATAGCATTTCTTAATGTTACTCAGTTCCTTTGGCTTTGATGCCTCATGATTGAGTATTGCTCTGTTTAAGTAGACTGTGATTTTGCTGTGGTCTGATAGGGGTGTCAGTGGGCTGACTGTGAACGCTCTGAGAGACTCTGGGTTGAGGTCAGTGATAAAGTAGTCTACAGTACTACTGCCAAGTACTACTGCCAGTAGTCTTCTCTCTCTCTCTCTCTCCCTCTCCCTCTGTCTCTCTCTCTCTCGCTCTCTCCCTCTGTCTCTCTCTCTCTCTCTCTCTCTGTGACATATTTTTGCAAAGGGCTATTATCATTTCCACATAGAGTAGATGAGTACATATGTCACAAACAATACTTGTTCTGGTAATGTTTACTAGATATTTTGGTTGCATTAAATATTTATTGATGTTCTTTGGACCTATACTATTAGCAAGGCCAAGAACACAAGGCTCATAAATCTCTCAAATAGCGTGATTTAATAATGTAGATATGTGTCCTCTGGTATTACACTAGAACATTCCTGTTTGACTGAAATGGAATTGAGCCCAGCCCTGGTGAACTTGAAAAGGTGGAAAAGTGAAAGAATTATAACATATTACTTGTACTTTGACAGTAGTCTTTGGACTATGGTTCAGGATAAGGAAAAGACTAATGATATCAGGTTTTATAGGTTAACAAAGGTCTGATATTGCATTATTAAGTCAGTTTCTGTTGTCATGGAGAGACAAACTATTCTGTTGTCATGGTAAACTTTAAATGTAACGCCTACACTCCATCTTAACTTTCATGGGTATACTTTGTCCAAAGACGGATTGACTGTTTTACCAGACATCATGTTCATGTCAAAACGATCAACATGGGTATGGGGATATTTCTAAAATAAGTGATTATTATATGATATATACATTAAAATGTAAAAGAGAATAATACAATAAAATGTATAATTAGTCTGAGAGAGATGTTGACTTCTTCAAATGAATTTTTTTCACGCAATGATATCTGGAGATTTCTAGTGTGGTCAGGGTTTAAGATTAGATCACACATCCTGTTTCAGATTAAACCTGTCAAATAGTTCACTCCGGTCAACTTTATTGTCTGTCAAACTGTAGACGTTATTGATATTGACGTGGGACTTTCATTAGGACGACTGGACTGCTGTTACATCTCTGTCATGTTGCTTAACACCTTCAAGCAATTTTTTAAGCTCATAACTAGCCAGCTTGTTGTCCTGCCGAAAAGAGGTGTGAAACGAAGCACTGTGCACAGAAAGACTCCCACCATGCAGTGGGGCATGCAGTCCAGTCTTGAGAAAGCAGTGCTATGGCACCCTATTCCTGGTCAAAATTAGGGCCCTACACTCTTAGTAAAAAGGGTTCCAAAGGGGTTCTTCGGCTGTCCCCATAGGAGAACACTTTTTGGTTCCAGGTAGAACCCTCTGTGAAAAGGGTTCTACATGGAACGCTAAAGAGTTTTACCTGGAACCAAAAGGGCTCTACCTGGAACTATAAAAGGTTATTCAAAGGGTTCTCCTATGGGGACAGACGTAAAACCCTTTTAGGTTCTAGGTAGCACCTTTTCTTCTGAGCGAGTACAGGGAATAGGGTGCCTTTTCAGCCATATATTCTGTTGTAATAAGATCTGCTAAGAATGTACAACTAACACAAGTGTGAAAGGGTAAACGAACGCAAAACCTTAAATACATTCCAATGTTTTGATATTTGCAACTAAAATATATTTTGATCGTTCCCTATGGAGGGAAAATGTTGTGGGATCAATCATTGTGTCAACCTTTCTTCTAGAACATTCTCTATGTGGCTCACTGTTGCTGTACTCTTCAATGTGACTGATGCTAGAAAAAGGCAAATAAAATACTGTTCATTATGTCCGTTTGAGGATCTTCGTCAATAATAAGAAATTGAGGGTGTCGGGGTTTGAGAATGTAAAATATGAGTTATTATAATATTTGTTTCCTTATCTGCATGTCATATAATCTATGTGGAACCAAAACACCGTAGACTTGTCTCATCAATGGAACTGAGTCATCGTACATTTGGGAAATTAAAATGCATAACAAATAAAACATTTGATAAAAATAAAAATAAAATTGTTCTTGGATGATTTTGAAGATTCTTCTCATTATGAGCAAACATTATTTGTCATGTACTGTAGATGTGTATTACTCATTTCTATCAAGCTGTATAGTGTATCTTCTACCTATTGACTGGCCACCTATCCTACCCTGCTTAGAGTCTGATGTAGGATGACAAAAGTACTTTATCAGTTGAAAAGAGATTTAAAGGAGAGATTCAGAGACATTTGTACAGTATTAATGTCATGTTCTTACAGTATCTTACATTCCATTGAAGATATAGATGTATATTTCCACACTATGAGGTTGTAATAATACTGTGAAATTGTGAAAATTATGATAATGCCCTTTTAGTGTTAGAGCAGTTTGAAAAGACTGTCTGAAATTTCAGCCTGTTTTGGTGGGATGGATTTCTGGCCTGCCTGGTGATGTCATCAAGGCGGCAAATAAGAGAGTTCCAAACCTCTCAGCCAATAACAGCCTGTTTTCAGTTTCCCCCTCCCCACTCAGACCACTCCCAGACAGTGCTTGAGAAATTGCTATTTGCTAAGAAGCTTTTTTATTTTTTTTACCTTTTTGATTGAAAACAATCACAGTAAGATACTTAATTGTTACCCAGAAATGATTTGATAGTCAGATAAGGTGCTGCAATAGTGAAATGTTAATATGGAGATGAATTAAACCACAAGCCAGATCCTTTTAATTTCCAATAGTTACTCATGAAAATAAGATCATACTCATAATACCCTCGATGTGAAACTAAAATAGAAAATCCCTGTAATGTGACGGAATAGAAGCCGTGAAGTTTAACATCTAGCTAAACCAGAATTAGAAACCTATACATGGATTAGTGTCTGTATTGCGTTGAAATAAAAATAAATCTTCCGTGTTTTACAGCTTTGAATGATGGCCAGTTGAAAGTGGCTTAATGAATGAATTTCTCATAGTAAAAGCATACATACAAGGCATTAGCATAGTCATTTGTTTGGGCCTTCATATTTCATCAAACAGGCCTATGTTCTTGCAGGAAAACAGCCATAGTGGATTACAGTATAGAGAGGTTGGCTGTACTGTCACTACCTCCTCCAGACATAACCCTTAACCCCCTGAAAAATCCATAGCCCACTATAGTGCAGGCAGCAGATTTTCTTTTCACTGGTGTAATGGACTGATGGAAAGACATACAGAAAAGTTGACATGTCTGTAATACTACTGTTAAAGAAGCATAGGGTCGGTTTTCCAACCCCAGATTAGACCTACTCCTCCCGGACTGAAAATGCATGACGCTCAATGGAGAATCTCCATTGAAAATTTCAAGACAAACAAGAAATCAGTAAAAACATCCATTTTTTTTCTGTACAAAACACATAAATTCTCATCCACCATCCAATAAAAGACATCTCTGGCACATCTCTGAAATGCTGAATACAACAGGTGTAGTAGACCTTACAGTGAAATGCTGAATACAACAGGTGTAGGTAGACCTTACAGTGAAATGCTGAATACAACTGGTGTAGTAGACCTTACAGTGAAATGCTGAATACAACAGGTGTAGGTAGACCTTACAGTGAAATGCTGAATACAACTGGTGTAGTAGACCTTACAGTGAAATGCTGAATACAACAGGTGTAGGTAGACCTTACATTGAAATGCTGAATACAGCAGGTGTAGACCTTACAGTGAAATGCTGAATACAACAGGTGTAGACCTTACAGTGAAATGCTGAATACAACAGGTGTAGTAGATCTTACAGTGAAATGCTGAATACAACAGGTGTAGTAGACCTTACAGTGAAATGCTGAATACAACAGGTGTAGATCTTACAGTGAAATGCTGAATACAACAGGTGTAGACCTTACAGTGAAATGCTGAATACAACAGGTGTAGTAGATCTTACAGTGAAATGCTGAATACAACAGGTGTAGACCTTACAGTGAAATGCTGAATAAAACAGGTGTAGTAGATCTTACAGTGAAATGCTGAATACAACAGGTGTAGTAGACCTTACAGTGAAATGCTGAATAAAACAGGTGTAGTAGACCTTACAGTGAAATGCTGAATACAACAGGTGTAGTAGACCTCAGTGAAATGCTGAATACAACAGGTGTAGTAGACCTTACAGTGAAATTCTGAATACAACTGTTGTAGTAGACCTCACAGTGAAATGCTGAATACAACAGGTGTAGTAGACCTAACAGTGAAATGCTGAATACAACAGGTGTAGTAGACCTTACAGTGAAATGCTGAATACAACAGGTGTAGTAGACCTTACAGTGAAATGCTGAATACAACAGGTGTAGTAGACCTAACAGTGAAATGCTGAATACAACAGGTGTAGTAGACCTAACAGTGAAATGCTGAATACAACAGGTGTAGTAGATCTTACAGTGAAATGGTGAATACAACAGGTGTAGTAGATCTTACAGTGAAATGCTGAATACAACAGGTGTAGTAGACCTTACAGTGAAATGCTGAATACAACAGGTGTAGTAGACCTTACAGTGAAATGCTGAATACAACAGGTGTAGTAGATCTTACAGTGAAATGCTGAATACAACAGGTGTAGGTAGACCTTACATTGAAATGCTGAATACAGCAGGTGTAGACCTTACAGTGAAATGCTGAATACAACAGGTGTAGACCTTACAGTGAAATGCTGAATACAACAGGTGTAGTAGATCTTACAGTGAAATGCTGAATACAACAGGTGTAGTAGACCTTACAGTGAAATGCTGAATACAACAGGTGTAGACCTTACAGTGAAATGCTGAATAAAACAGGTGTAGTAGATCTTACAGTGAAATGCTGAATACAACAGGTGTAGTAGACCTTACAGTGAAATGCTGAATAAAACAGGTGTAGTAGACCTTACAGTGAAATGCTGAATACAACAGGTGTAGTAGACCTCAGTGAAATGCTGAATACAACAGGTGTAGTAGACCTTACAGTGAAATTCTGAATACAACTGTTGTAGTAGACCTCACAGTGAAATGCTGAATACAACAGGTGTAGTAGACCTAACAGTGAAATGCTGAATACAACAGGTGTAGTAGACCTTACAGTGAAATGCTGAATACAACAGGTGTAGTAGACCTTACAGTGAAATGCTGAATACAACAGGTGTAGTAGACCTAACAGTGAAATGCTGAATACAACAGGTGTAGTAGACCTAACAGTGAAATGCTGAATACAACAGGTGTAGTAGATCTTACAGTGAAATGGTGAATACAACAGGTGTAGTAGATCTTACAGTGAAATGCTGAATACAACAGGTGTAGTAGACCTTACAGTGAAATGCTGAATACAACAGGTGCAGTAGACCTTACAGTGAAATGCTGAATACAACAGGTGTAGTAGATCTTACAGTGAAATGCTTACTTACAGGCTCTAACCAATAGTTTTAAAAAGGTATTAGGTGAACAATAGGTAAGTAAAGAAATAAAACAACAGTAAAAAGACAGGTTATATACAGTAGAGAGGCTATATACAGTAGAGAGGCTATAAAAGTAGCGAGGCTATATACAGACACAGGTTAGTCAGGCTGATTGAGGTAGTATGTACATGTAGATATGGTTAAAGGGATTATGCATATATGATAAACAGAGAGTAGCAGTAGCGTAAAAGAGGGGTTGGTGGTTGGTGGGTGGCGGGACACAATGCAGATAGCCCGGTTAGCCAATGTGCGGGAGCACTGGTTGGTCGGGCCAATTGAGGTAGTATGTACATGAATGTATAGTTAAAGTGACTATGCATATCTGATAAACAGAGAGCAGCAGCACCTGATGTACTGATTGATAGACCACCTGGTACATTAAATTCATTCAAATGTATACACAAGATAAACTAAATTCATATCTATCTAACCCCCAAAAGCTATTTAGAATGTATAAACGTCATTCTGTTTTTCTTCCAATCATATTACTGGAATCAATTATTTTCAATCTTGAAAGCAGAGCATTTGTGTTTGGAAGGGTTGAGGAGGCTGGGGGCTGTGAGTTATATTTCAATTCAGTGAAGAAAGGATGTTTTTTTCCCTCACATCTAACCTTTATCATGTTTAGCAGCTAGTGGGAGAATGGAGAATCAGGGTGAGGGTCGCCCCGCGCAGCTATCCTTCCAAATCTCATCTTGTGAAGAGCATGGCATCCGAGGCTAAGCTTGGGAGAATTACATAACCCTAACTATCAGTGATCAGTGGGTAATAGTGGGTTGCGGGGTTGAGGTCAATTCAGAAATTAAACCAAAATCCAATTCCAAATGTTTCTAATTAAAAAGCATTGAAGATATTTAGAATTGGAATTCCAGTTCTGGAATTGACATTGAATAGTAACATATGGTGGGAGGGTCATGTTTGAGCAAACAATTGATGTACTGTGATTGACAGCTGTCTCTGCTTTCTACTGTTTCCTCAAATATTTTATGCAGAGAAATCAGGCATTTTGACTTCTACCTAAGTGAGAACATAACAATTGAGAATACCTTGAAATGAAAGGTGCTCAATCAATTAAAGAACCAAACCAATGCCAATCCATCCAGACTGGAGAACAAACCCAATGCCAATCCATCTGGACTGGAGAACAAACCCAATGCCAATCTATCCAGACTGGAGAACGAACCCAATGCCAATCCATCTGGACTGGAGAACAAACCCAATGCCAATCCATCTAGACTGGAGAACAAACCCAATGCCAATCCATCTGGACTGGAGAACAAACCCAATGCCAATCCATCTAGACTGGAGAACAAACCCAATGCCAATCCATCCATCTGGACTGGAGAACAAACCCAATGCCAATCCATCCATCTGGACTGGAGAACAAACCCAATGCCAATCCATCTGGACTGGAGAACAAACCCAATGCCAATCCATCCATCTGGACTGGAGAACAAACCCAATGCCAATCCATCTGGACTGGAGAACAAACCCAAATGCCAATCCATCCATCTGGACTGGAGAACAAACCCAATGCCAATCCATCTAGACTGGAGAACAAACCCAATGCCAATCCATCTAGACTGGAGAACAAACCCAATGCCAATCCATCTGGACTGGAGAACAAACCCAATGCCAATCCATCCATCTGTACTGGAGAACAAACCCAATGCCAATCCATCTGGACTGGAGAACAAACCCAACACCAATCCATCCATCTGGACTGGAGAACAAACCCAACGCCAATCCATCCATCTAGACTGGAGAACAAACCCAATGCCAATCCATCTGGACTGGAGAACAAACCCAATGCCAATCCATCCAGACTGGAGAACAAACCCAATGCCAATCCATCTGGACTGGAGAACAAACCCAATGCCAATCCATCCATCTAGACTGGAGAACAAACCCAATGCCAATCCATCTGGACTGGAGAACAAACCCAATGCCAATCCATCCATCTGGACTGGAGAGCAAACACAATGCCAATCCATCTGTACTGGAGAACAAACCCAATTCCAATCCATCTGGACTGGAGAACAAACCCAATGCCAATCCATCTAGACTGGAGAACAAACCCAATGCCAATCCATCTGGACTGGAGAACAAACCCAATGCCAATCCATCTAGACTGGAGAACAAACCCAATGCCAATCCATCTGGACTGGAGAACAAACCCAATGCCAATCCATCTAGACTGGAGAATTGGTCCTTCATAGATTCAGAGAGTAACTAATTTGGACGGCAGCAAATGGATGGGGGGGGGATCTAATCACTGTCACCCTTCACTGTCAACACACCAGTACAGCCTCGTAATAGACGGATCAGCATTCATATCTATGGCCATCACGATGACATGGAGGTAGGTAAGCAAGCCTCTCCTGCTGACCTTGCTAGTGATGTTTACATCAGAAGTCTGGACCTGGCCCTGTTCATCAGACATAAGACCTTGAGGGAATGATATCTGATTTACGCTGGAAGCTCATCTTTAACAAACACTTTGATATCACGGAATCCACTGTATATAAAGAGGTCTCAAATTTAGTGAAGTCATTGATCAAACTGTTATGTGGGCTTGGTTACTAGTTATCATACAGAACAGTATTTATAATACTCTCATATAAAGTGTACAGTAACTACATAATGAAACCAATACAATGTTGATCAGACCTTATTAATTCAACATGTTTTTTTGTGTTTTTCAAAAGGACATCGGTGTAGCAGATGGTAGATCAATGCATACAATACATATTCAGATGTCACATTCTGTGATCTGAGCTCATCGTTCAAACAGATGAATCCTTCACTACAACAATGATTCATTGTGGCACTGTGATTTACCTTAGAGGAAGAATTGAAAGACATCAACCCCGTTGTCCTCTAAGGGGGCTTTCTATCACATTTTCCCCTTTAAGTCCAGCCCTTTAAAACAACAATAGTAATTTATTAACATTCGATTGATGATGGCTGACAACGGAAAAACATCTTACAATGGAAGTACAATAGGAAACATTAGCATTTGTCATGACAGGAAGGAGAGAGAGAGTTTTATTTCATTTAACCTTTATTTAACTAGGCAAGTCAGTTATGTACAAATTCTTATTTACAATGACGGCCTACCAAAAGGCCTCCTGCTGGGACAGACGCCTGGGATTAAAAATACAATATAAATATAGGACAAAACACACATCACGAAAAGAGAGACAACACAACACTACATAAAGAGACACCTAAGACAACAACATAGCAGCAACACATGGCACCACAGCATGGTAGCAACAAAACATAACAACAACATGGTAGCAGCACAAAACATGGTACAAACATTATTGGGCATGGACAATAGCACAAAGGGTAAGAAGATAGAGAAAACAATACATCACACAAAGCAGCCACAACTGTCAGTAAGAGTGTCCATGATTGAGTCTTTGGATTAAGAGATTGAGAGTTGCTAACATTGTTTTGAAATGCAGATTTTAGATCCTTTGTTGTTTTGACCAACGTGACAGATATAGGATACCCCAAACTAAATGACATTAGGGAGTGGCTGTTCCATCCCTGCTAGGAATAGGAAGCTGCAAAATGAAAACATCCTGGAGCCCGCTGCTCAGAAGCACCAAAGAGGAGAGAGGACAGCTGTCACCAGCCAAGTCCGAAGCCTCCTGATCTGGGCACTGAGACGGCTCTCGCTGGGCAGTGTCTGTCTTGGCTGAGGAAGATGAACGAGTAATTGACACCATGTCTAATCTCTAGTCACAGATGGTGATTCCCTAGAGGAAGCGTAACTGGCCTCACACAGACCCAATGTCAAGACACTCAGTTTTTTTTCTTCTTTCCAACCCTCCATCGCCCACCTTCTCCTTTGTTATCAGACATGAGGAACTGTACCGTTCTGGAAACATCAGACACGAGGAACTGTTCCATTCTGGAACCATCAGACACGAGGAACTGTACCATTCTGGAACCATCAGACACGAGGAACTGTTCCATCCTGGAAACATCAGACACGAGGAACTGTTCCATTCTGGAAGCATCAGACACGAGGAACTGTACCATTCTGGAACCATCAGACACGAGGAACTGTTCCATACTGGGAACATCAGCATGTTCTTAGAACAGTATGAAAGAACCGGCTGTGCTTCCATCTAAACAAGCGGTGTGTTCTCCCTCCTCAGCTATGGCAGCAGGCCAGAGGCAAGCTACAAAAGCTGTTGTGGTAACACTTTACTTGACATCCAGCGTCATAACAGCTGACATAACCTGTCATAGTATGGTCATAACACCCATGACCTACTTATTTACAGTACACCTGTTGTGACATAGTGTTATTTCATGGCAGGTTATGACACCTACATAAGTATCAAAAACCCACATTTATTCAAACCTGTTACCACTGTTGTCTCATACAACAAATCACCCATCGTGATAACTGCTTAGCTTGAACTTATACGCTTACCACTCGTCTCATACTCACTATGACATGTCTCATACTCACTATGACATGACTCATACTCACTATGACATGACTCATACTCACTATGACATGACTCATACTCACTATGACATGACTCATACTCACTATGACATGACTGAAAACACAAGTGCACATTACGTACACACGGACTACTTAGAGCCAAGTAGTCAGTTCCAACATTAATGACACCATTTATTTAAAAAACATGTTTCATTTATTTTAAATCAAATGTATTTGTCACATACACATGGTTAGCAGATGTTAATGCGAGTGTAGTGAAATGCTTGTGCTTCTAGTTCGGACAATGCAGTAATAACCAACGAATAATCTAACCTAACAATTTCACAACTACTACCTTATACACACAAGTGTAAAGGGATAAAGAATATGTACATAAAAATATATGGATCATATATCAGCAAAGAAGACTATCAAATAAATAACACAAATACTGGGCTAGATTGTTCAAAAACATTTGGTCATTTTATTCTAACACAATTGAAGAAAAACTTTTTGTAAATCTTTTTTTTTTTCCTCTCAAAAAGATAGTGGATTTTCCAGCAAGACAATAACCCCAAGCACACATCAAAATACACAAAGAAATGTTAAATCGACCACAAAATAAAATAAACATTTTGCAATAGCCATCTCATTCTCCGGAATTTGATGAGGGCCGCCCCTAAGCGCAGAATAAGGATATCAATGGTCTATGATCCCTCTCAACGTGTTCTCCAATCTGATACATTTGAGAAAAAAAGACTCGGTGCCATTATACTCAAAAGGTGAGGTATTCAAAACATCTGAGGGGGAAAAAGTATTACTTGTTAAACAAAATATATATTTCTCTGAGCCATTGTATTAGTATAAAAAAAAAATACATTTACATAATTTACAGGAAAATGCAATATAACCCAGAACTTGTATGATTTATTTGAGAGTCTTTTTGGCTCGTCTTTGGACCGGACTGAATACTGTACTTAGTTGGCAGGGCATCATATTCACCCAGTTAAGATAACATGGTCTTGTGCTGGTTGGTGTGTGGGAGCTGTGATACAGAGGGTAGGCTACCATATCAAGTCCAAGACCTCACACCCACCATCTCTGTGTACATTACATAAATGCATTTAGTTACACAACGTCTTCATGCCATAGCCTGCAATGAATCACCATTTCCTGGCTGAGATACAGTCCCCTCTTAGTGAAATAACCCACCAAATCTAGACAGCAAACATACAATGCACCATATTAGTTTTATACCTTGATATGTTCAACCAAGACAAGTATACAAGACTGTTGCTTTAATATAAAAATATATATATATTTATAGTTTCAACTAAATGTGATACAGTTTGCAATTACACACAGTGCTGTATGGAGAAACAGTCATGTAGAAAACTCTACAGAAACAAATAACTATTTCATAGTTGGGATTCACTGACATCTGGTGGTTTCCAAGAGAACACTAGTGTTTTCCCCCTCACCACAGAGAGGAAATTATGTTTTATCTATTCCCTTCAGGGCAACTCTAGGCCCCCTTCCCTTCAGGGCAACTCTAGGCCCCCTTCCCTTCAGGGCAACTCCAGGCCCTCATCCCTTCAGGGCAACTCCAGGCCCTCATCCCTTCAGGGCAACTCCAGGCCCTCATCCCTTCAGGGCAACTCCAGGCCCTCATCCCTTCAGGGCAACTCTAGGCCCTCATCCCTTCAGGGCAACTCTAGGCCCTCATCCCTTCAGGGCAACTCTAGGCCCTCATCCCTTCAGGGCAACTCTAGGCCCTCATCCCTTCAGGGCAACTCTAGGCCCTCATCCCTTCAGGGCAACTCTAGGCCCTCATCCCTTCAGGGCAACTCTAGGCCCTCATCCCTTCAGGGCAACTCTAGGCCCTCATCCCTTCAGGGCAACTCTAGGCCCTCATCCCTTCAGGGCAACTCTAGGCCCTCATCCCTTCAGGGCAACTCTAGGCCCTCATCCCTTCAGGGCAACTCTAGGCCCTCATCCCTTCAGGGCAACTCTAGGCCCTCATCCCTTCAGGGCAACTCTAGGCCCTCATCCCTTCAGGGCAACTCTAGGCCCTCATCCCTTCAGGGCAACTCTAGGCCCTCATCCCTTATCAGAACCGCTGTAATTATCTGTTCCTTCTACATCTAAGATGGCACTCTTTCTAAAAAAAAAAACAGTAGAAGAACATTGAGGATTTGACTTCTGGAGAAATATCAGTTTACATGACGTAGCTATTTAAACAGACATCCCTTCTGGCTGTATTTAAAAGGGACCAAAAGTCAAGGATGTTGTATTGAACATATGAAGACGTCTTGCAGCACAGGGATGGGAAACATGCCTCCACAAAGTAGGGCCAATCATCCACATAAACTCAGTTTAAAGAGTGAATCAAGAGACGTGTGTGTGTGTGTTTGATCCCACTCAGGAATCATTAGGTAATCCAAACAGTTTGACAGCACCTGCATCGCTACCCCACTCAGGAATCATTAGGTAATCCAAAACAGTTTGACAGTGCCTGCATCACTACCCCACTCAGGAATCATTAGGTAATCCCAAACAGTTTGACAGCGCCTGCATCGCTACCCCACTCGGGAATCATTAGGTAACCCCAAACAGTTTGACAGTGCCTGCCTCGACTCCCACTCAGGAATCATTAGTTAATCCAAACAGTTTGACAGTGCCTGCCTCGACTCCCACTCAGGAATCATTAGGTAATCCAAACAGTTTGACAGCGCCTGCATCGCTACCCCACTCAGGAATCATTAGGTAATCCCAAACAGTTTGACAGTGCCTGCCTCGACTCCCACTCAGGAATCATTAGTTAATCCAAACAGTTTGACAGTGCCTGCCTCGACTCCCACTCAGGAATCATTAGGTAATCCCAAACAGTTTGACAGTGCCTGCCTCGACTCCCACTCAGGAATCATTAGGTAATCCCAAACAGTTTGACAGTGCCTGCCTCGACTCCCACTCAGGAATCATCAGTTAATCCAAACAGTTTGACAGTGCCTGCCTCGACTCCCACTCAGGAATCATTAGGTAATCCAAACAGTTTGACAGTGCCTGCCTCTCTATTGTTGTCGTACTTCCCTTCCTTGTCATCACATGCGTAGGCCAGCAGCGGTCTCTTAGGATGCCAGGCTACTGTGAACGTAGGAGACTCACACTGGACCTCCCACAGCTTCTCTCCTGCATAAACACAAAACAAAGAAGAGGATACTGAGGAAGGATGAAATCAAAATAAAGAGAGGACTTGATTCTTGCCAAGGACTAGTAGTGTGGGCTTGTTGTGTGGATCGTACATTCCACAGGGAGCAGAGAGGGGAGTGAGGAGATTATCATCAGCACATCCAATTCCATTTTGGTTTCTTTATGTATCCACAGAAAGTTGCATTGACTTCCTTCCAACTAACCTGTTTCAACCTCTGCTATGTCTATGAAGTGGTCCTCGGAGGCTGAAGCCAGCATCTTCCCATCATGGCTGAAACTCAATGTTCTCACTGGCCAGTCCAACCTGAAACACATTCATAACACAATCAGACTCAATGTATGGATACATTGCAAAAGCATCCATGTCAAGTGATACAAATACCGATCATGTTTTGGATGCTTACACGGGCTACTTGGGTTAGCTGATGACAGTTTTGCAATTGCACCATTTTTTTTTTTTTTACCTTTATTTAACCAGGCAAGTCAGTTAAGAACAAATTCTTATTTTCAATGACGGCCTAGGAACAGTGGGTTAACTGCCTGTTCAGGGGCAGAACGACAGATTTTGTACCTTGTCAGCTCGGGGATTTGAACTTGCAACCTTACGGTTACTAGTCCAATGCTCTAACCACTAGGCTACACTGCCGCCCCATGTAGACTCACTCACCTGGAAAAACAGCGAACACAGACCAGTTCTTCAACGGTCCACAGACTGACCAGGGCATCTGCACTTCCTGTGGCAAAGTACTTCCCCGTGGGGTCAAACTTGATGCAGATGCAGTTGGAGGGATGGGCGTTGATCGACTGGATGGGCTTCAGCTCGGGGTAACTGAAAACAACATGTCAGGTAACTTATGAATCTATCTACTACTTCAAGTCATATCCATTTACATGTGCAGCAGCAATCGGCATAAGTTACATCACAGGACATAAGCTACACATTCTAGTTTGAACAGGATTGTGAATACTAGAGTAACAGGGTGTGTGGGGAAATGGCTCCCTATTCACTAAATAGTGCACTGGTTTACACCGGCACCATATGAGTCCTAGCCAAAAGTAGTGCACTAAATAAGGAATAACCTCAGATGCCATTTTGGATGGAACCAAGGTCTTACCTCAAGATGTTGATGCACCCGTTTCCATTGGTGAGAAAGAACATGTTGTTGTCATTATTCCACGAGATCTCGTTGACTTCAAACTTAAACTGCTCCTCAGCTCGTGACCGGTGTGATTTGACGTCGATGAAGGTAACCACATCATCCTTGTTCCCAACGGCTATCGTTTGGCCGTCGGGACTCCAGCAGATGTTGATGTTTTCCCCTGCAAACAAACCAAACAGATCAAGCACTGTTGTCAGCTCAGATCAGAAAGAACCAAATGTTACAGATGGCAGAAACTAAAAGTACTAGACTGAAGGGTTGTTTTTGGCTGAAGACACAGCAGATGAATCATTTGCATCACTGGCCAAAACAAGGACTGAAACTGGAGGGTACCTTTAGTGTTGACAGTAGCCGTGCACTTTGTTGTTCTGACGTCCCAGATGCGTATGGTCTTGTCCCCTGATGCAGTGACAAACACGTCTGGATTGGTAGGATGCCAACACAGCTGATCAACACTGTCTCCATGGCCTCTGTAGTTGTTCTCTTTCACCTGTACGGGGTTGATATACGCAAAAACAGCTAGCAATCAACAAGATGGCTACGGGGGAGGTAGCTACCACTAAAAGTAACTGTAACTACTAAGTTAAGTAGGCTAGCTGGATCCGCACAAAACATAGCATCTAGTTAGCATGTTCTTCCATTCGTGGTCTGATCATAACGTTAGTAAATTAATCGATATCTGCTAGATTTTGGGAGGCTGAATGTTACAAGATACCACTGGGGAGGTGTGTTGTTAGCCTTGCACTAACACGCGTGGTTCATTCATTCCATGTTCACTAGCCCCGATAGCATACTACCAAGCTAGCTAGCAACTTACCAAACGGTCTTTTTCCAAGACAAATACGCTTGCTGTTTTATCAAAAGATCCAGATGCCAACCTCCTGCCGTCGCAACTCCATGCTACTGAATGAACTTTAGCGCTATGCGCAGGGAATTCCCTGCTTTTGTTGTTATTTCTGAAACTCTCTTGCATCTCTTGATAATATCTGGACGCCATTTTGGAAGAGGCTCGCTACCGCGTTATGACGCTACAGGGGGTGTTTGATCTAGTGACAGTCATTTGTTATGTTTTTGGATTATCATGGCTAATTCGTGGATTATAAACGAATATGCCATCATTGTCTAAAAAGTTAAATGGTTTTGATTAAACAGTGAAAACAAATACGAAATAGAGCCCCACAGTGGAGGCATTACTATACCCATAACACCTTGCGGTCAATCAGGGAAATGGTTCCAATCCACCTGTACAGTAGGTAGCATAATGCACATATAATTATTGCGAACACCATTATACCAAAAAAAGAAGAAGAAATGGTTCCAATCGTTTTTGCGCCATACATTTTTCCCATAGGGGATTTTAGAAACACTTAAACAAAGGGCTGTGTTTCCTGTAGGCTTACCCTGGTGTGATGTTTTGATTACCATGACAAGATGTCTTTGAACACTATATTCGGCTCTATTTATTGTCAGATTTGAAGATGCTAATTAGCATCAAAGTAGACATCTTGCAAATCTACAAATCCCTGCAAGCTCCTGCCCGTCATCCCTAGATGATGCTTTTGCTAACAGGTATTGTGTCAATTTAAAACAGTTCACAGAATTGACCATTTAAAGAAATGTAGCCAATTTATTCATTACTACATTTAGCTAACATTAGGTAGTTAATCCAGAGATTTTTTTTAACCTTTGAGTTGATTCGTCAGTCTTGTCCAGATCATCATGGCATTTGAAATTCTTTATGATAGCCACATGAGTAGCTAATTAGCATTTCATTTTTTTTGGGGGGGGGGGGGGGGGGGGGTAAATACAAGCGAATAAATAAAAGTCACCTTGTCCTAGAGACATTTACATGGTTATCAAAATGTCACGCCAGGGTAAGAATACACGAAACACAGCCCTTAAATGTTATAATATTAGTAATATATTACACCAAGATGGAGAAATAGATTCAAGTACAAGTCTTGTCATTTGAATAGTACTTTTATTTCAGACAAGTGATGAATGGACATCAATGTAAATGTTTTTTTTTAAACATAACACTTTTAAAATCCCAAACACACACAAAATCAAGATTCACACAAACTCAGTCCAGTTATTTCCTTTTCCATCATCTGCTTGCCTGATAAAGATGGAATTCAGAAAATGGTGACTCAAGGTTTAAGACTTAAATCATTGCATCTGGAAAACAAGATTTCCTTTCATTTTGATGAAAGAAGGCTTCATAGAAATGACTTACAATAGAGTCAATGCTCTCAATGTTGTTTCTATGTTTTTAAGAAAAATGTACAATGTCATGATGGGTGTGAGAATGAATGTCCTATGAGCCTTCTAATGTATTTATTTCTTAGATTATGTTGCTGTATCAGTTACGTTTGCATACGGTTTAATCCAGTTGTTTTAGGTTGTACTAGATATCTGAAAGCATGACCTACTAACATAATACAGGTGGGATAATACACACAGGATGAAATCAGGTTACAGCAGTAATGAAACAATGGGAGTATCCCAGCAAATATGAACAAAGCACCTTATACAGCTTGGGAATGTAGGTGGAAGACATTTACAAATGTTGTCCCATTGCATGAAGATGATACTATATCATGTTTTTCCCTTTAAATACAATTTAGGATAGTCGAGAGGCAAGTGTGTGTAATACGAGGTAGACTGAATACACAAGCACCTAATTCCTCAAGGATGGTAGGCTACTTTGATTGCAACGCGTGAATGGCTTTCATTTGCATCCCTACGCTGTAGTATTTGCATTGATTACACATTAAAGATAGATAGTTCACAAACCGAAACAGAGCTCCAGTTTTGAAATAGCAAAAGTGCCTTCATAATGTGCAATATCTGTATCCTATTTGTTTTATGATGACCCAGATGGTAAACATTGTTCTGTATCGATGTTCAGGTGGTGCTTCTACTGCATAAAGTAAGCAATGACTTTACTGAAAGTCTTACGGTAGGGTTCAGGAAGTGCAAGGAAGAAGCAGAACTAGAATCAAATAAGTTTGTGCCATATATTAGAAGTATCATTCAACTCCTGTTAGAGAGAGAGAGAAAGAGAGAGAGAGAGAGAGAGAGAGAGAGAGAGAGAGAGAGACTGATCAAATAAAAAGGTTGTATTCTGAAACGGTGCATTAGATGATGACACAAAAGCCACATCAGATCGAGAGAGTTTGTGCATAAAATAAAATAACCTAAAGCTTTTATAATCAAGTGTCTCTAACTGCAGATAACTGAGATTCTGTGCAAAATTGTGCAGCTTTCCTCAGCCTGCCTGCCTTCCTGGTTGCCCAGGGACCTCTGTAGCCGACCTTCAACACTCTGCATCCGTGCTCCCGTTGAGTGCGTTGGGTCCTGCGGAGAGGCTGGGAGAGTGTGTGGTATGCGTGTCCAACTCCACAGTCAGACTAGGGTTAAGATGGCTGATTCCGTTGGGCTGTGGTGCCCATTTCTCAGGCTTCTGCTCCTCAGGCTCCTCCCCACTGTTGGAACACACAACAAGGATGAGCAAGTCCTCCTTTCAAAAGTCCTTCACATTTTCCTACATGTATTTTGCACCAAAGAATCCTTTTGTTTGAAAATAAGCAAATTGCCCACTTTGATTCTTATGGTAAAAAAAACACAAATAAATGTTTTGTTGTCACACACCGAATAGGTGCAGTGAAATGTTTTGTTTTACAGGGTCAGCCATTGTAGTAGGGCGCCCCTGGAGCAAATGAGGGTTATATGCCTTGCTCAAGGGCACATTGACAGATTTTTCACCATGTCGGCTCAGGTATTCAAACCAGCGACCTTTCGGTGACTGACCCAACGTAGTTGTGCCTATCATATCTGGGCCAATTTAGCTGAAATAATTGACATGAGGATGGTCACCATAGTAGATGTACATTACCTGACATTGCATCCATTGGTGACCGGTGCCTCAGAGTAGACCTCTTTCTCAGACAAAGAAGTGCGGGACCTCCTGTCCTGCCAGGACCCTGCTTGGGGCTCTTGGCAAGAGTCTGACCTGCACCTGGCTGCTACGGCTGGGCCGGGGCCCCTTCCGCTGGGGGAGGCTGGCTCTCTGGGGCTCTGCCCAGGCCCTGGTCCTGTAGGCCCCTCTGGCTCTTTGCCAGAGCTGTCGGAGCTGTGGGAACTCTGGCTGTCAGAGGACGAAACCTTGCTTATTTGTCCGTCCCTGCTCTCATCTGAGGGAGAGAGACAAAGGGGTTAGTAGCTACATGATGTAAGAGAACAGCATGTTCACTCTCTCTGTGGGTTATTATCTCCAGTAGATTACTATGTGATCTAGGAGCATAAACAATCACATATTTGATGAGCATTTCACAACGTAAACAGTAATGCAAGCTTTTACTAGCCACACTGTTGGCCTAACATCTAACCATAGGTTCAGTACACTGTAGGCCTAACATCTAACTATAGGTTCCGTACACTGTAGGCCTAACATCTAAACATAGGTTCAGTACACTGTAGGCCTAACATCTAACCATAGGTTCAGTACACTGTTGGCCTAACATCTAACCATAGGTTCAGTACACTGTAGGCCTAACATCTAACCATAGGTTCAGTACACTGTAGGCCTAACATCTAACCATAGGTTCAGTACACTGTAGGCCTAACATCTAAACATAGGTTCAGTACACTGTTGGCCTAACATCTAACCATATGTTCAGTACACTGTAGGCCTAACATCTAACCATCCAGTACACTCGGTTGTCCCAGGACATATTCAAAGGCAAAGATATTTTAAGAATTGGATACAAAGACTGCACTGCATCATTCTTCCTGAATTCACAACACTGTGAACGTGGCTCACCACTAATGAATAGTGACATCCTGCATGCTCTGGCCTATAGTTTAATGATTAGAATGTATGCATATGATCATGACAGGGTCTATTGAGCCCTCTGGTGGTGAAATGTAGAATAGTCAAGGCTAGAATATCCATCTCTTTTTCAGCAGGCCACTCGCATAGTCTGTATATACCCATCAGTAATGGTTGATGTCTTTTAAATGCTTTATGAGCATGAGCCTTATTTCCACTATTTCTGTCAATCATATTCACATCAATAGGTTTAGGCTACTACATGATACTAGAATGTCCCCTATACCCGTCATGAGGTGGCTACAACCTAGCCTATGAATGAAAGTTTACAACGCAGTTGTGCACAGGCCGAGATCATTATTTGAGTAATCAAGGTGACAGACAGTGACACATTCAATACCGCCTTGCACACTCTTGCCTGCATCTAAGTTATCCAGGGTGTAATCATTAGTCCAACAGTTTCAAATGAGAGTTTCTATTGGACAAATTCAGGTATGTTTTGTTACGTTTGCTTCCGTTAAAGAAATGTTTTTTCAACAGAATCGGCGGAATGAATACACCCCTGATCACGCGTAAACAGTTCACTTTCATAGCAACCCACATAAAAACAGCATGATCAGTTTGCTCATTGTATGTATAATTCCTTCTCGCAGCTATCTACGCGCTCTCCTCCTCTCACCTATTCCCTTCGCCTGTGGACTTCAGTGCACAACACATAAGCTGTCTGTGACGAGGCGAAAAAACCTTTCCAAGCCAAAACTTCATATCATGACCGCTAACTGCTACACACAGCCTACATTGTTGTCACGTCATAGTCACCATAGCTACTAGAAATAACACGTTAGTAAACCCGCTACAATCATGCAGTACAGTGTACAGTCAGCAGCAAGCAGTTTAGCAGTTACACTGGTGGGCCCCGATGACAATAAATTAATGAAATCAAAAGCTTACCTTGACTTGGAATAGTTCCAGTGTTAGATAGCCAGCTAGCTAACATAGCATCCCTCTTTGTTTGAGATGGGTGTTTGAGTAGCTTAAACTAGCTAGCTGCATTCGATGCTAGCTAAGTAAGTAAAAGTGAAAAAATATACTACGAAATCCAGCTAGCTCTCTCTCTTGCTTCTCCTTAATTCTTGGAAGGAATTCATTTGTTCAAAACTGTTGTCTTTCTCTCTCTGAGTCAACTAGTCACCACATTTTATGCACTGCTGTGCTAGCTAGCTGTATCTTATGCTTTCAGTACTAAATGATTTCTCTGATCCTTTGATTGGGTGGACAACATGTCAGTTCATGCTGCAAGAGCTCCTATAGGTTGGAGGACGTCCTCCGGAAGTTGTCCTAATTACTGTGTAAGTCTATGTAAGGGGTTGAGAACCACAAGCCTCCTAGGTTTTTTATTGAAGTCAATGTACCCAGAGGAGGACAGAAGCTATCTGTCCTCCAGCTACATCATGGTGCTACCCTACAGAGTGCTGTTGAGGCTATTGTAGACATTATTTGCAAAACAGTGTGTTTTAATCAATTCATTGGTGACGTGAATATATTTAGTATAGTTTTATCTTTGTTTCACTATTTAGATTTTTATGAAATTCACTGAGGAGGATGGTCCTCTTCTGAGGAGATTATACTGATACCCATTTTAGGAGAATGAAGAAAGCCAAACAAACAAATGGTTTTGCTACCTCCTCCAGAGTCACAGGCCTGTTTACGTCTCCTCCTGAGGATGACCTCCAGCTCACTGCTGACAGGGCTCTTCCCTGGGGGGGACGGGACCGACTCCTGAGACCCCCGACTGGGACTCTTCTTCACCGTCTCCTGGGGGGGGGGGGGGGTCCAGAAATACAGACAATGTGCTTTACAGTTGGTAACAGATATAATTATATAACATATATGTTTCATCACTTCTTAAAAGCATATATGAGCTTTTATAATAAGGCTAATAAAATAAAACAAAACACGTCATACCAGAATGCCTTTCAGTTCTTCCATGGCACTCTCCTGTGGCAGCTTTTCTTCCATGACTGGAGGTTTCTAGGGGTTGAGAGAATGCTATTAATACATCAACTAAGTTAATAAACAGGACATAACAGACATTTGACTTATGTGCTCACGCACACATCGGGCCTGGCAACTGGTGTTAACTTTTATCCCATAGCTGGTCTACATTAGAGAGAATGAAGGTAAAAGCTGGAGGCCATTTTATAGATTTTTCTCCTTGGAGCCTGTAAGTTGTCATGGTGATGGTGTCAATCAATATAAAAGACATGACATCAAAGCGACAGCCATGTGGTGTCTGTCAGTCTACACTGTGAGGTAATCCATGGACAATGTTACACGAAGAGAAAGATCCCCATGCCAAAAGCCAAACCGAAGACTGGTTTTAGTGAGAGATTAATAACAGAACTGCTATAATCCATTTCACTCTAGTACCATATGATGTGGATTATCCCTGTGATATGGGGTTTAGCATGTTGTTGTTGGGGGGTGATTTTAGGATCCCGAGAGACTTCCCCGTCACAAAATTGATGTGTGACGGGATGTGTGTACTCACTTTTACGACCCCTCTCTTTGGGGAGACAGTCAGTTGATTAGAAAACATGACATGGATGGAAAAATAAGGGAGTAATCAGTTTGAGAACATTAAGTATCTATATTTCCACAATTTTCCAAGACAATTATTTAAACAAAACATGAACTGTTGACCTCTCCACCTTAGTGTCTCCTCCCTTGACAGGCCTCAGAACCACTCCATGTTTAATCCTCTCCATCATCTCATTGACTGCCTTCACTTTGACGTTGTCTGCACCTCCTTCTGCACCTCCTTCTGCACCTCCTTCTACACGACAAGGAGAGAGACAGAGGGTTACATGGACAATATTGTAAAGATGTGTGATTTTAAAATAAGAAATTCCTCAATTATGAAGGAGTTATTTCAATCATATTCTTGAAATTCTATATTATTCTGACAGGTGTAGATTTGATTCTAAGTGATTTCAAATGTACCAGGAGCTTGCTGTAACTTTGAGGATCCCCCCTTTGAACTCTTGGATGATTTCCTCATGATTGCAATCAGTGAGCTATTGAATGAAATTAAAGTATGATTAGACCGATCGGTGGTTAGAGCATTAATTTCTCCATGCAAGCCTGTACACAACATATTAACAGACTATTGTCTTACCTGAGGGGGTTGCATCGCGATGGGGGAGGGGGTGGAGGAGGAGGAGGGGGTGGTGGTGGGGGTGGAGGGGGCTGGGGAACAGGGGCGGGGGTTGGGGCGATCCCTGGTACAGGGCCTGGTGAGGGCTCAGTGCTCTTCTGGACCTGCAGCAGCTCTTGCACTAAAGATGTAAAAGACAGATGTGTTAGATGAAGCCTGGGTCACCAGTCTTTTAACATGAGAAGATGGACAACTATTCTATTCCACTGGCACTGCTGGAGACGTATTCTTTCACAAAGCTGTAGGAACGAAATCTGTGGGTAACACACAGTGTGATGTGATTGACAGCCCGTAGGTGTCCTCCTCACCTCTTTTCTCTAGGTCACGGTTCTTCTTCTCTACTTCCTGCAGACGTCCCTCTGTCTCTCTCTTCTCCTCCTCCATCAGTTCCAGCTGGCTCTGCAGCTCTGCTATCTGCTGTTTCAGAGAGTACTCCTGTAGCTCAGCCTCCAGAGCCTTCACCTACATGGATATGAATGGAGATCCAGATTGACTATATTTTAGTTGGACTGCTAATCGCTGATCTACAAATCATTTTGCACCCCAAATAACTACACATTATTGTGATCAAGATGAGCAATTCTGCTTTTTTTGACTTGTTGAAACTCGTTTTGGTCTCTAAAGACCTTCAGAGTTGTTAATTCCAAGTACCACAAGGTGAGACCATATAGGAGTGTGTGTTAACATTCACTCTACAACACCTGGCATTTTCACCAAGAACATTTTGAAGTGCTGTGTAAGAGAAGACTTGAGCCTTGTGATTAAACCTGTATTGATTTCACTGAAGCCCTTCTGTTGTATCCTCCTTGTTCCACTGACAACACACCCTCTCCTCTCCCTTGCCAAGGATGGGCATTTTGGAACGAAGCTCTGCCGCACACTAAACAGACAGTCTCAGACATACCTACCTTCTGGTGATGCAGCAGTCTCTCCTGCTCCAGAGTCTTGGTAACATTAGCCACGTCCTCCAGAGCCTTGATCAGCTGCAGGCTTGGGTCAGCGTTCTGCAGCAGGATCATACTCTGTCTGTTAGCCTCTTTCTGCTTCACCAACATCTGCAGGAGGAGAGAGAAAGAAGGAAGGAGGGGAGGAGGGAAGGGAAGGGAATGAGAGGGTGTTTTGAAAGAAAAGAGACCCAGGTTCTCCAGATATGGAAGCATTAGACTGTAGGATGAAGCAGGATAGGGAAGCATTAGACTGTAGCATGAAGCAGGATATGGAAGCATTAGACTGTAGCATGAAGCAGGATATGGAAGCATTAGACTATAGCATGAAGCAGGATATGGAAGAATTAGACTGTAGCATGAAGCAGGATATGGAATCATTAGACTGTAGCATGAAGCAGGATATGGAAGCATTAGACTGTAGCATGAAGCAGGATATGGAAGCATTAGAATGTAGCATGAAGCAGGATATGGAAGTATTAGACTGTAGCATGAAGCAGGATATGGAAGCATTAGACTTTAGCATGAAGCAGGATATGGAAGCATTAGACTGTAGCATGAAGCAGGATATGGAAGCATTAGACTGTAGCATGAAGCAGGATATGGAAGCATTAGACTATAGCATGAAGCAGGATATGGAAGAATTAGACTGTAGCATGAAGCAGGATATGGAAGCATTAGACTATAGCATGAAGCAGGATATGGAAGAATTAGACTGTAGCATGAAGCAGGATATGGAATCATTAGACTGTAGCATGAAGCAGGATATGGAAGCATTAGACTGTAGCATGAAGCAGGATATGGAAGCATTAGAATGTAGCATGAAGCAGGATATGGAAGTATTAGACTGTAGCATAAAGCAGGATATGGAAGCATTAGACTTTAGCATGAAGCAGGATATGGAAGCATTAGACTGTAGCATGAAGCAGGATATGGAAGCATTAGACTGTAGCATGAAGCAGGATATGGAAGCATTAGACTGTAGCATGAAGCAGGATATGGAAGCATTAGACTGTAGCATGAAGCAGGATATGGAAGCATTAGACTGTAGCATGAAGCAGGATATGGAAGCATTAGACTGTAGCATGAAGCAGGATATGGAAGCATTAGACTGTAGCATGAAGCAGGATATGGAAGCATTAGACTGTAGCATGAAGCAGGATATGGAAGCATTAGACTGTAGCATGAAGCAGGATATGGAAGCATTAGACTGTAGCATGAAGCAGGATATGGAATCATTAGACTGTAGCATGAAGCAGGATATGGAAGTATTAGACTGTAGCATGAAGCAGGATATGGAAGCATTAGACTGTAGCATGAAGCAGGATATGGAAGCATTAGACTGTAGCATGAAGCAGGATATGGAAGCATTAGACTGTAGCATGAAGCAGGATATGGAAGAATTAGACTGTAGCATGAAGCAGGATATGGAATCATTAGACTGTAGCATGAAGCAGGATATGGAAGCATTAGACTGTAGCATGAAGCAGGATATGGAAGCATTAGAATGTAGCATGAAGCAGGATATGGAAGTATTAGACTGTAGCATGAAGCAGGATATGGAAGCATTAGACTGTAGCATGAAGCAGGATATGGAAGCATTAGACTGTAGCATGAAGCAGGATATGGAAGTATTAGACTGTAGCATGAAGCAGGATATGGAAGCATTAGACTGTAGCATGAAGCAGGATATGGAAGCATTAGACTGTAGCATGAAGCAGGATATGGAAGCATTAGACTGTAGCATGAAGCAGGATATGGAAGCATTAGACTGTAGCATGAAGCAGGATATGGAAGCATTAGACTTTAGCATGAAGCAGGATATGGAAGCATTAGACTGTAGCATGAAGCAGGATATGGAAGCATTAGACTTTAGCATGAAGCAGGATATGGAAGCATTAGACTGTAGCATGAAGCAGGAAGTAAGCAGGCGTTGTTTTTATCTAAATGGTCTACAACAACCACAGCCAGCATTCTCCAGAGAACCCCCTCTTCCTCTCCAGCCTCGGGCCAAGCAGCGTAACAGTTAACAGTACACCACACTACTGTGGCTGTGGTTCCCCCAAGCATATGTGTGCCCTTCAAAGCAGTGCTGAGTCTGTGCTGCAGCTCCTCAGTCCCCAGACTAGGACTAGTACTGCTGCTGCTCAGTCCCCAGACTAGGACTAGTACTGCTGCCCAGTCCCCAGACTAGGACTAGTACTGCTGCTGCTCAGTCCCCAGACTAGGACTAGTACTGCTGCTGCTCAGTCCCCAGACTAGGACTAGTACTGCTGCTGCTCAGTCCCCAGACTAGGACTAGTACTGCTGCTGCTCAGTCCCCAGACTAGGACTAGT
>NC_034192.2:60504696-60604696 GCF_002021735.2 Oncorhynchus kisutch
CCAACACAAACTACTCAGCTGGTGGAAAACCTATCGCCCCTGTGTTCCCTCTTCGTTTTTTCACATTTACTATAGTGGTAGTGTAGGGGCTCTTCAATCAATCCATAGCATTGACAATTTGCTCCATAGCACTATTGACAATTAAAGGTAATGTTCCCGGAGTCCCAGAGACTGCATTCACGGTCAACGCTGCACATGTCGGCTCTAGGAAATTACCTTTAAGGCGATGTCGATTGAATCCAGCCCTAAACTGAGGAAAAGAGCACCAACCTAGAATGATTTTTTGGTTCCCTTGTGTTGACTCATATTGAACAAAAATATAAACGCAACAATTATTTATGGAGTCAATAGAAATAAATGTCCTAATCTATGGATTTCACATGACTGGGCAGAAATGCAGCCATAAAATGACATGAGGCAATTTATGGTAGAGAAATAAACATTGACCATCCTGGTGGACATTCAAGTCAGCATGCCAATTTTAATCAAATTTTATTCCATGCTCCCTCAAACTGAGACATCTGTGGCATTGTGTTGTGACAAAAACGGCACATTTTTAGAGTGGCCCTTGATTGTCCACCAGCACAAGGTGCACCTGTGTAATGATCATGCTGTTTAAGCAGCTTCTTGATATGCCACACCTGTCAGGTGGATGGATAATCTTGGCAACAATAAGAAATGCTCACTGCACAAAATTCGAGAGAAAGCTTTTTCATTTGTATGGAACATTTCTGGATCTTTTATTTCAGCTCATAAAAACACGAGAACTCTTTACATGTGCTTTTTTTGTTCAGTGTAATCACACATTTACACAATCGGAGTATATTCTGTTTCGCTATGAAGCACCTAGAAAATTCCCTTATAAAATGGATGCTGGTGAGAAGGAAGAGGTATTTGGTCCATAACTGCTAAAACGACAGGTGATATCTGATTAAATAAGTTAGTTTACTTCAATGTACAATCACATAAAATGACAAAACTAATCTGTTGTCTGCATTACTTATGAAAGTGGTCATGCCAATTTTACAGTGCCTTTAAGCTAGACGGCAAGTAGGAAACAATACCTTTACAAAATAATGACATTTAGTCCTGTCAGAAAAGTTGAAAATAAACTTTCTATAATGGAATGAATATAGCCTGAGTGTCAGTGTTTGTCCTCTTACCACCTCCGTTGACATGGCATTGACTGACAAGGAGTCGACATGAAATAGCACAGAGACTGCAATCAAATCTAATGAATACACAGGTCAGAGGACAAAACACATTGCGACCAATCATAGGAATAAAAAAACGAGGCTCCGTTGGAGATATCGGTCATCAGTTGATCAATAAATTTGAGAAAAAAGGTGCATAGTTACTCTATTTAGTGATGAGGTTGTGTTTTTTTTGTGTGTGCAAAAACACCAGTCAATTGGAATGGAGGTATTGCTGTCTGCAGCTGGAAGCGATCAAAGCCAATTTATGCTGGATTTGAAAATGTGGTTTGAGGCTCCGTATGGGAGGGTGACAATTTCAGAGCCTCCAGAGGCCAAACTGAGCTCTGTACCACAATCGCCGTGCGCCTCCCCAAATGCTGTAACAATGCGGAAGGTTCCGTATAGCTCCGCATTGGAATGATTGGTTGACGGTAGGCGAGGGCGGGAGGTTCTGTATAAAAACATAAACTCACTTCCTTGACAACAGCTCGGCGAAGTACGGACGCGCCGACTCACTGTAAATGCTGCATGACCAAAGTAGATGTCGGCTCGACCGCGCAGCGCCTTTTAGCAACCTGAGATAGAGCGCTTCACTGCAGACAGACAGGATCAAGGCGCGTCCCAAATGGCATCCTCTAACCTACATAGTGCAGTACATTTGACTAGAGCCCTATGGTCCCTGGTTAAAAGTAGTGCACTATAAAAAGGGAATTAGGTTGCCATTTGGGACAGAGGATCAGTTAGTTCTGTGGTGTAGAGTAAAAGGAGTGGTGTTGGTTCTGGTCCAGAGGGTTACTGGCGAAGACGAGAGGTGTCGTCTCCTTGATGGATCCATACCAGCTGGTGAAATGGAGACAACAGTGTGAACAGTAAATCATTTGTTGTTGTAAATAACCATACAGGTGAATTGATTATTACACAATTAGGTAAAAGTCCAAGGTTAGGGCCAATAAATACCATTTGAATTCAGAAAGTAGACTGAAATTCCAATTTTCACAAGGTTTTGCCCCAACCCGGGTAATGTTCAACAGTTTATTACCTTTGGTGTGGATGTGAGCTGTTGACCCAAGGAACACCCGAGTCAGCGTCTTCCCCTGCTGGGTCATCAAAGAAGTACGGCCGCGGTACTCTGTTGCTGTTGGGCATACTACAGCCCTGCGACAGAAGGAAGAAACACGTCAGAATGGGACTACACATACAAATCCAGAAATGGAAACCAAACATAGGTGAAGTGAAACATAGGGAGAGCGACCCTAGAGGTGTGGTCAGGAAACGTAGGGAGAGCGACCCTAGAGGTGTGGTCAGGAAACGTAGGGAGAGCGACCCTAGAGGTGTGGTCAGGAAACGTAGGGAGAGCGACCCTAGAGGTGTGGTCAGGAAACGTAGGGAGAGCGACCCTAGAGGTGTGGTCAGGAAACGTAGGGAGAGCGACCCTAGAGGTGTGGTCAGGAAACGTAGGGAGAGCGACCCTAGAGGTGTGGTCAGGAAACGTAGGGAGAGCGACCCTAGAGGTGTGGTCAGGAAACGTAGGGAGAGCGACCCTAGAGGTGTGGTCAGGAAACGTAGGGAGAGCGACCCTAGAGGTGTGGTCAGGAAACGTAGGGAGAGCGACCCTAGAGGTGTGGTCAGGAAACGTAGGGAGAGCGACCCTAGAGGTGTGGTCAGGAAACGTAGGGAGAGCGACCCTAGAGGTGTGGTCAGGAAACGTAGGGAGAGCGACCCTAGAGGTCTGGTCAGGAAACGTAGGGAGAGCGACCCTAGAGGTCTGGTCAGGAAACGTAGGGAGAGCGACCCTAGAGGTCTGGTCAGGAAACGTAGGGAGAGCGACCCTAGAGGGCTGGTCAGGAGAGAAAGAGAACAGAAACTAACATCTTCTTGAGGTGGTTGGCGGACTCTGAAGATGAGGATGAGGAGGCTGGTGGGAAGCAGCTCCCATATGAAGAGAATTACACCGAACGCCAAGTAACCCCGGTCTCCCAGTTCACTACGCAGGTCAGCCTGAGGAAAGACAAGCACTGTGTTATTGTACATGTTTGAGGTTGAGACTACATTGCAGACGGACTCCAGAGTCACTGATCTAAAAATCAGCTTGCATCCCCATCGCTATGGACGACATCGCTACGGACGACGACATCACTACTGATAATGTATCAACATTAGAGAGAGATTCTTTCTCAAATAGATCCCCTTAGACAGATTTCCCAGTGACATCTTGCCAATGTCACTGAATCAATTAAACGGTTTTGTATGTTAACTATACTGAACAAAAATATAAAACTCAACATGTAAAGTGTTGGTCCCATGTTTCATGAGCTGAAATTATTTTCCAGACGCAAACATTATTTCTCTCAAATGTTGTGCACAAACGCGTTTCCGTCCCTGTTAGTGAGCATTTCAATAAGCCGATTAAACAGCTTGTTCATTACACAGGTGTGGGGACAATAAAAGGAAACTCTAAAATGTGCAGATGTGTCACAACAACGCCACAGATGTCTCAAGTTTTGAAGGAGCGTGCAATTGGCATGATGACTGCAGGAATGTCCACCAGAACTGTTGCTAGGCTCCCCAGTGGGTGGGCCTTTGCCCTCCCAGGCCCACCAATGGCTGCACCCCTGCCCAGTTATAGGAAATCCATAGATTAGCGCCTAATGTAATCATATCAATTGACTGATTTCCATACATACATATATATACATACACACATACATACAGTGGGGAGAAGAAGTATTTGATAACCTGCAAAATCAGCAGCGTTTCCTTCTTACAAAGCATGTAGAGGTCTGTAATTTTTATCATAGGTACACTTCAACTGTGAGACACGGTATCTAAAACAAAAATCCAGAAAATCACATTTTTAAGTAATTAATTTGCATTTTATTGCATGACATAAGTATTTGATCACCTACCAACCAGTAAGAATTCCGGCTCTCACAGACCTGTTAGTTTTTCTTTAAGAAGCCCTTCTGTTCTCCACTCATTACCTGTATTAACTGCACCTGTCCACACAATCAAACAGACTCCAACCTCTACACAATGGCCAAGACCAGAGAGCTGTGTAAGGACATCAGGGATACAATTGTAGACCTGCACAAAGCTGGGATGGGCTACAGGACAATAGGCAAGCAGCTTGGTGAGAAGGCAACAACTGTTGGCGCAATTATTAGAAAATGGAAGAAGTTCAAGATGATGTTCAATCACCCTCGGTCTGGGGCTCCATGCAAGATCTCACCTCGTGGGGCATCAATGATCATGAGGAAGGTGAGGGATCAGCCCAAAATCACATGGCAGGACCTGGTCAATGACCTGAAGAGAGCTGGGACCACAGTCTAAAAAGAAAACCATTAGTAACACACTACTCAGTCATGGATAAAAATCCTGCAGCGCACGCAAGGTCCCCCTGCTCAAGCCAGTTTATGTCCAGGCCCATCTGAAGTTTGCCATTGACCATCTGGATGATCCAGAGGAGGAATGGGAGAAGGTCATGTGGTCTGATGAGACCAAAATAGAGCTTTTTGGTCTAAACTCCACTCGCCGTGTTTGGAGGAAGAAGAAGGATGAGTACAACCCCAAGAACACCATCCCCCCAACCGTGAAGCATGGAGGTGGAAACTTCATTCTTTGGGGATGCTTTTCTGCAAAGGGGACAGGACGACTGCACCGTATTGAGGGGAGGATGGATGGGGCCATGTATCGCAAGATCTTGGCCAACAACCACCTTCCCTCAGTAAGAGCATTGAAGATGGGTCGTGGCTGGGTCTTCCAGCATGACAACGACCCAAAACACACAGCCATGGCAACTAAGTAGTGGCTCCATAAGAAGAATCTCAAGGTCCTGGAGTGGCCTAACCAGTCTCCAGACCTGAACCCAATAGAAAATCTTTGGAGGGAGCTGAAAGTCCGTATTGCCCAGCGACAGCCCCGAAACCTGAAGGATCTGGAGACGGTCTGTATGAAGGAGAGGACCAAAATCCCTGCTGCAGTGTGTGCAAACCTGGTCAAGAACTACAGGAAACATTTACAATTACAGAGATCCTACAAAAGGTTTCTGTACCAAATATTAAGTTCTGCTTTTCTGATGTATCAAATACTTAGGTCATGCAATAAAATGCAAATTAATTATTTAAATCATACAATGTGATTTTCTGGATTTTTGTTTTAGATTCGGTCTCTCACAGTTGAAGTGTAACTATGATTTTAAAAAATTACAGACCTCTACATGCTTTGTAAGTAGGAAAACCTGCAAAATCGGCAGTGTATCAAATACTTGTTCTCCCCACTGTATATATATGAACTGTAACTCAGTAAAATCTTTGAAATGGTTGCATGTTGCCTTGACATTTTTTGTTCAGTGTACATGAATAAAGCACTTTACCTGGTCAGAGATATTGTACCAGTCAAAGTCAAAGGACTCCACTCTGTGATTCTGGGACAGTATGAGAACAGCCAGGTTGTAACATGCTCGACTAGCAAAGAGCAATATTACACCTGCTCCTAGTACTGCAGTCTGGCACACGGTTGTTCCCTGGGGGAAGAAGATACATACCAATCTGCATGTAGTACTAATCGGCTTAGAACTACTCAATTCAACTTCAAAATTAATTCAAATAAAATTACGCTGACACCATCTAAAATATAACATTTCCACCTCCAGAAATAAACCCAATAACATTTTGGTAAAATTATTTGACCATATTAGACCATGCATGGTCCATATTTATCAGGTATGTTTTTAGCAATAAGAACGTTCTCCATCACTATAACTAGATATTCTACTATAAGGTTGTCCCATTTCTCATTCACCAGACACTTCCTCCCAATTTGCTTGGGGATACGGTTAGGAATAGCTAGGTCAGTTACAGTTAGTGGAGAATGAATGTCATAAAAGCATGAATTATTTTAGGGAAGAATCACATCCCTGACTAGAGAATACAAAATTGTTATGTTGAATTCGCTTTTAAGGAATAGCTGATTAACTACAGTCTGGACTCACCTTACTGTGCAGGTAAGGGCTACAGTCTGGACTCACCTTACTGTGCAGGTGGATATCTACAGTCTGGACTCACCTTACTGTGCAGGTAAGGGCTACAGTCAGGACTCACCTTACTGTGCAGGTAAGGGCTGGTGGATATTTACAGTCTGGACTCACCTTACTGTGCAGGTAAGGGCTACAGTCAGGACTCACCTTACTGTGCAGGTAAGGGCTGGTGGATATCTACAGTCTGGACTCACCTTACTGTGCAGGTGGATATCTACAGTCTGGACTCACCTTACTGTGCAGGTGGATATCTACAGTCTGGACTCACCTTACTGTGCAGGTGGATATCTACAGTCTGGACTCACCTTACTGTGCAGGTGGATATCTACAGTCTGGACTCACCTTACTGTGCAGGTGGATATCTACAGTCTGGACTCACCTTACTGTGCAGGTAAGGGCTACAGTCAGGACTCACCTTACTGTGCAGGTGGATATCTACAGTCAGGACTCACCTTACTGTGCAGGTGAATATCTACAGTCTGGACTCACCTTGCTATGCAGGTGGATATCTACAGTCTGGACTCACCTTGCTATGCAGGTGGATATCTACAGTCTGGACTCACCTTACTGTGCAGGTAAGGGCTGGTGGATATCTACAGTCAGGACTCACCTTACTGTGCAGGTGAATATCTACAGTCTGGACTCACCTTACTGTGCAAGTGGATATCTACAGTCTGGACTCACCTTACTGTGCAGGTGGATATCTACAGTCTGGACTCACCTTACTGTGCAGGTAAGGGCTACAGTCAGGACTCACCTTACTGTGCAGGTGGATATCTACAGTCAGGACTCACCTTACTGTGCAGGTGAATATCTACAGTCTGGACTCACCTTGCTATGCAGGTGGATATCTACAGTCTGGACTCACCTTGCTATGCAGGTGGATATCTACAGTCTGGACTCACCTTACTGTGCAGGTAAGGGCTGGTGGATATCTACAGTCAGGACTCACCTTACTGTGCAGGTGAATATCTACAGTCTGGACTCACCTTACTGTGCAGGTGAATATCTACAGTCTGGACTCACCTTACTATGCAGGTGGATATCTACAGTCTGGACTCACCTTACTGTGCAGGTAAGGGCTACAGTCTGGACTCACCTTGCTATGCAGGTAAGGGCTACAGTCTGGACTCACCTTGCTATGCAGGTAAGGGCTACAGTCTGGACTCACCTTACTATGCAGGTAAGGGCTGGTGGATGGGGAGCGTCGGGTTAACAGAAGCAGTAGTGCAGCTAGACAGACAGCCTCAAAGATGAAAAGCAGGTCGTTGACCAGCACTCGAATCAGAACCAGACTCCATGTTTTAGTTCCTGCTCCTCCACTGCCCCCGTTCCAGCCGAGAGCAGCACACACCACGTTGACACACAGGAACACACCACTCAGGGTGGTATAGAAGCACCGCGCCCAACATCTGAGAAGAGTGAGACGTGTCAATGCAAATGTTTTAAATAAAGCTACTTCAAAACCACAAAAAAAAAAAAGGACACACAAGAGCAAGTCATTTTTTTTTAGGGAAGTGGAACTCACAGTCCATTGCCGGGCTCAGTGTCAGGGTTGTACTTCTCTCTCACTTTGAGTAATACCTGTCCACACAAAGGAGAATAGAAACCAGACGATAGTTCAAGTGAACACATACTAGTCTTTAACAAATACTTAGATAGTCTCAGACCTGAAAACCAAAACTTGCGTGCGCCGGCCAGCTTCTCGATTTAAAAATCTGTCACGAGTGTCAAGACTAGTGCTTTCATAACAAATCATAACTCAGAAAAACATGTCCCGCAAGCATGTCATGTGATCTAAGATATAATATATGCGTCTTACCTGAGTGAAGTAGAGGTTGATGAGACTGAGGGTGAAGAACTGCAGACAGACTGGGAAGCAGTAAAGGAGCCAATAAAACACTGTGGCCAGATGATTGGCTTCCAGGGCATTGTGGAAGTAGAAAGAGAACAGAGTGGTACGAAGAGCCGCCCAGAGAAGACAGAGGAACAGAAACCCACTCTGGTAGCTCCAGCGCTTGTGTCGGTAGAGAAAGAGGAGCCAGAGCTGAACGTAGACTACCAAGAAGAGACTTCCGTAGAGAGTAGTGTAGAGGATGGTAAATCCAAGCTGGACTGATGGGGCCACGGCCGGGTGCAGAGGGAAAGGTGTAGGCAGGGTAGAGTTAGAGGGTAGAATTGGTGTGACTGGAACTTCCATTGAGTTGAATGGGAATGTACTGTGCCACTCACTGTCTGGCAATAAGATAGTTATTTCCCTTGTATATAAAATGATCAATAATGATCACATTTATTAGCGTTGGAAATAAACACGGGAGGATTTCAGTGTGTCCATGTTTTAAAAAGTGCGATTAAAACTATCTTCTGAGTGGTTTGAATAACATGGTCCTCTGCCTCAACACTTTGTCACTGTGGTAGAGGTAGTAGAGAACTGTAAAGAGAGACAAAAAAAAAAACGTTGTGAAAAGACAGAAACCCTACAGTAGACTACACGGCTATCTTTATAAAAAAAGGAGCTCGTTATGCAATACATGGAACTCAGTGTACAGAACAAGTTGTCACAAGAAAAAGTTGTACAGCTGACTTAACTTAAGGCGCTTACAGGCGGGTAAAAGGCAATTGAACCGCGAGGAAATCCGCCTACCGTGTGTAGTGACAAACGGTCCCGATTGTTGTCAGCTCGAATATTGTCATTAATTGGTTTACAAGATGAACGCCGCTCAAGACATCGGCTAATTTCATATATGAGCACCGCTCACTGGAGCGAACAGCACTGACCGTGCGTCTTGCGTTTTCCGCCTGCTGCGCTACTCCCATTGAAGTCTATGAGACCATCCGTGCCCATCTGTAAGCGCCTTAACGAGCCACCAGCCCGTGGTTGGAGAGTTTGAGACATAGCTAGCTGAGTAACAGTCCAACTTAGTCTGATTAAATCACGCTGTAATACACAATTAATTGGTAACTTATATACAGCCTGAAACTAATAACTGCAAAATCGTGCACATGTGCCTTTCCAAGCCCAAATGTTGAATAACATTTATTTTTTAACTTTCTCTACCTGTTTTCTGTGCCATTTGTCTTTCAGCTGCTCGAAATGTGAGACAAAATATCCATATCAGCCGACCTTTAGAGCCCAGGTACTGACGTTGGCGTTTCTATCACCTGGCCCATGAGCTAAACAGTTCATATACACCGCCTTCACAAAGTATTCATACCCTTTGACCTTTCCCACATTTTTTATTACATGTAGATTTTTTTGGGGGGGGGGGGCACTGACCTATGCACAATACCACACAATGTCAAAGTGGAATTATATTTTTCGAAATGTTTACCAATATAATAAAACAAGTTTACAACCACTTTGTTATGGTAAGCCTAAATAAGTTCAGGAGTATAGATGTCCTTAGCAAGTCGCATAATAAGTTGCATGGACTCTCTGTGCAAAAAAAATGTGTTTAACATGATTTTTGAATTGACTATCTCATCTCTGTACCCCACACACAAAATTATCTGTAAGGTCCCTCAGTCGAGCAGTGAATTTCAAACGCAGATTGAACCACAAAGATCAGGGAGGTTTTCCAATGCCTCACAAAGAAGGGCACCCATTGGTAGATGGGTAAAAAAAAGAATTCAAAAAAGGAGACATTTACTATTTTTTTGAGCATGGTGAATTTATTACACTTTGGATGGTGTATCAATACACCCAGGTACTACAAAGATACAGGCATCCTTCCTAACTCAGTTGCCGGAGAGAAAGGAAACCGCTCTATTACAGAGTGGCTGTCATAGGAGAAAACTGAGGATGGATCAACAACATTGTAGTTGCACCACAATACTGACCTAATTGACAGAGTGAAAAGAAGGAAGCCTGTACAGAATAAAATATTCCAAAACATGCATCCTGTTTGCAACAAGGCACTAAAGTAATACTGCAAAATATGTGGCAAACAATTAACTTTTTGTCCTGAATACAAAGTGTTGTGTTTGGGGCAAATCTAATACAACACATTACTGAGTCCCACGCTTTTCAAGCATTGTGGTGGCTGCATCATGTTATGGGTATCATGTTATGTTATCATGTTACTGCAGAGCTTTTTCAGGATAAAAAATAAACAGAATGGAGCTAAGCACAGGCAAAATCGTTGAGTAAAACCTGGTTTAGTATGCTTTTCAACAGACACTGGGAGGTTAATTCACCTTTCAGCAGGACAATAACCCGAAAAACACATGGACAAATCTACATTGGAGTTTCTTACCAAGCGGTCAATGAATGTTCCTGAGTAGTCGAGTTACAGTTTTGACTTAAATCGGCTTGAAAATCTATGGCAAGACTTAAATGGTTGTCTAGCAATGATCAACAACCAATTTGACAGAGCTTGAAGAATTTTTAAAATAATAAATGGGCAAATGTTGTACAATCTAGATGTGCAAAGCTCTTACAGATTTACCCAGAAAGACTCACAGCTGTAATCGCTGCCAAAGTTGATTCTAACATGCATTGACTCAGGGGTGCGAATACTTATGTAAATGAGATATTTCTGTATTTCATTTTCAAAAACACGTTTTAACATATTCATTATGTGTAGATGGGCGACAGAAGAAAAAACATGATTTAATCCATTTTGAATTCAGGCTGTAACACAACAAAATGTGGAATAAGTCAAAGGGGTGTGAATACTTTCTGAAGTCGTTGTACCTGCAGACTGCAGTTAGACTGCATGCATCGCATGCACACATGTTTGTTCATGACTGAAGGCATGAGCACATGACGGAAGTACATGCAGGCAATGGGCATACTAACTAGGTTGTTCTTATTATGGCTCCGTCTAATGAAGTCAAGCAGGCATTTACATGGTTTTGTGCATGTGCCAGGTAATCGAAATGTCAACTTCAGTACCGGTGTGGTAATACTTTGTGGTTCAATCTGTGTTTGAAATTCGCTGCACGACTGAGGGACCTTACAGACAATTTGTCAGCACAGATGGTTTGTTTTCGTAGCAGGTTAGGTTAATTAACGTGGAGGTTAAGTGGATTAACGTAGCAGGTTATGAGAATAGGTTACAGTTAGGGAAAATAGTTAGGGTTTGCTACAGTTGTCAACAAGACAGAGCTGTAGGTTTACGTCATCTAGACAAACCTAGAAACGTAAACAAACCAAGGTGTCTCTTGTTGTGATGTGTTTTGTCCTATATTTATATTGTATTTATGTATCTATTTTAACCCCAGGACCCCGTCCCCGCACGAGACATTTTGGTAGGCCGTTATTGTAATTAAGATTTAGTTATTAACTGACTTGCCTAGTTAAATGAAGGTTCAATAAATAAAAACACCCAGCGCTCTAAATCAGGTTAACAATGCAGGGCTTGTCTTAAATTTCGACCATCTAAAGGACCAACACCACCGTCAACCGGTAGATTAAGTTCAAATATATTTTATTCAACATTGTGGCTTGTAGTAAAACATTTCAACGATTTTGCAGTCATTAGTTTGAGGCTGTTTATACCAACTAATTGTGTATTACAGCCTGATTAATCAGATTGTCCAAATCGGTGTTGTTTACTTTCTACATTGGGGATTTCCCACTCCAACTAGGTGACTTTATCCCTTTCAATTTAACCCTCTTCACAAACTAGCAGCTGAAAAATATAACCCGAAGACTAGCTAAACTAAACTAATCTTCAATGCTGACGGTGTGATTATCTGCGTAGCTAAAATAACAGCGCGATAACGTTAGTCAGCCAGCTACAGTCAGCAGCTAATTAGATCAACTTGCTTTGTGAAAACTCACTTTATGTGGGCCAGCTAACGTTACATCTTTCTTTTACTCTCTAGCTCAATAGTAATACATACATTGTGGCAATGTTAGTTTGACCAGTGACAAAATAAGTAAATACTAACATTTGTTACCTTATTCGAAGATATCGCTTCGGACAGGGAGGTTGACAAAATGTAATCTCGATCTACTTCCTAGTAGTCAGACATGACGTAGTACAGTGTGGGCGGGGTTTACATTTAAAGCAACTATAGTACCAAACCTGTAGGGGTCAGCTTTGTTCTATTCTCTCTGTGATCACTCTTTCGATCTCACTCTCACTCTCACTCTCTCTCTCTCTCTCTCTCTCTCTCTCTCTCTCTCTCTCTCTCTCTCTCTCTCTCTCTCTCTCTCTCTCTCTCTCTCTCTCTCTCTCACACACACACACACACCTCTCCCTCTCTCTCTCTCTCTCTCTCTCTCTCTCTCTCTCTCTCTCTCTCTCTCTCTCTCTCTCTCTCTCTCTCTCTCTCTCTCTCTCTCTCTCTCTCTCTCTCTCTCTCTCTCTCTCTCTCTCTACACACACACAAGACAGAGGTGGGATAGAGAAATATGAGAGGTGGGGGAGGCAGGGAAAGAATCAGGGAGAGAGAGAAGTGAGGGAAGAGGAGAGAGAGAGAGGGAGAAGGAGGGATGGGGAGAGAGGAGGGAAAGGGAGAGAGATGAAAGGTGAAGGGAGGGAAGTAAGGAAGGAGAGAGAGAGAGAGATTGAGGGAGGGGGAGAGAGGGACAGAGAGGGATGGAGAGGGTGAGAGGGACGGAGAGGGTGAGGGAGTATACTCCCCCTACCTTGTCACAACACAACTGATTGGCTGAAATGCATTAAGAAGGAAATAAATTCCACAAATGAACTTTTATGAAGGCACACCTGTTAATTGAAATGCATTCCAGGTGACTACCTCATGATGCTAGTTGAGAGAATGCCAAGAGTGCGCAAAGCTGTCATCAAGGCAAAGGGCGGCTATTTGAAGAATCTCAAATATAAAATATATGTTGATTTGTTTAACACTTTTTGTTTACAACTCGCATCTCTATGAACCTTAAAACGCATCACTATGAACCTTAAAACGCATCACTATGAACCTTAAAACGCATCACTATGAACCTTAAAACGCATCACTATGAACATTAAAACGCATCACTATGAACCATAAAACGCATCTCTATGAACCTTAAAACGCATCACTATGAACATTAAAACGCATCACTATGAACATTAAAACGCATCACTTGATTTTGGAAACATAAGGAAAGTATCTTCCATATTAGCGAGACATTATTTTCATAAAAACGAAAGGGTAAATTACTGCACATATTTACAGGGTTAGTGTTTCCACACGGCCATACAGTATCTCCATGTTACGGAAGACATAGACTACCTGTGCTTATTTGCTATCTAGCGTGCTCTGAACACCGGTAAGCGAACAGGGGAAGAAGTGTGGTTCAAATGGAGACACACATAGCTTGTGGATCTGTGCTAAACTGCTACAGTTAATTAAAAAAAGGTTCAAAAAAATATATTTTTTATTCAAAACATTATTTTGAAAAGATAAGGTGGATATCAGCATTTGTTTCAATGATGATTATTGGGGCGAAAGGTTGCAAGTTCAAATCCCCGAGCTGACAAGGTACAAATCTGTCGTTCTGCCCCTGAGCAGGCAGTTAACCAACTGTTCCTAGGCCGTCATTGAAAATAAGAATTTGTTCTTAACTGACTTGCCTAGTTAAATAAAGGTTAAATAAATAAATAATTGACGTTTATAAACGTTAAAACACAGCGTCGGAATTGCAGTTGACAATGGAGTCAATCGTGGGCGAATGTCACCGCTGAAAACCTGACATACGGAGAAGAAGGGTTTTCGAGAGCTACAATGATCCAAGATCAGCACTCATAGTCTTAGATACCTTGGGCCCAGAAGTATGCAGCATAACAAGAGGGTGGGTGAAATGAGGGTGAATGACAGTTACCAGTATGTCCCTGGGTTATGGCTAAAAAGAAAGGGTGGATTTTTTTTGCTGATTGACCATACTGCCATAGCAACCATACTGAAAAAAATAAGATATAAGAGAGCTTCCCTGGTGGTGCAGAATATTAAAGACCTGGTTTAGGAACCAAACTCTATACAGGTTCAAAACCCCACATGTGCAGATTGTCAATATTTGTCTTTATATCATCTACAATACAGTTCTCAAATGTGAATTAAATCTGGAGAGAAACATATCTTGTATGTATTCCAATCTGCTTTAAGGAGATACGCATTTGCAATGAGAATGTTGTGGTAATATTAGGTCAAACTTAAGTATAACATTTTCTAAATGTTCTTGAAATGCTCTGAGGACCTCCAAGACAAGGTAAAATGTATATTGCGTGAACCTCAATGGTATATTTTTGCAAATATGCTATGAACGTCGTTTAAACGGCATTTCATTCTTACAACATTAAGGGAATGTCATCACAACTAAGCATATTTTGTATTTTGGGAACACATCTCTTGTAATGTATACCCACACTGTTCCGACAACCTGTCGAAATGTTCTGGGAACATTTAAAGATCTCAGAAAGGCTGTTCTGTCAACATTGTAACATCTAAGAAATGGTTTGTGCACCCTGACGTCACGGCCACTTGACTGTTTTAGTGTTATTGGGAACCTATCGCTTGTCATATCCCCACAATGTTCCCACAATCTAAAGAAATGTTTTAGGATTTTAAACATTTGTCTAAAAACATAAGTCTAAAATACATTAGAATGTATTTTTTTTGCAACCTAATAGCAACATTGTAATAATCAGCACAGCTGGACAGTTTCTTTTGTTTTGGGAACATATCTAGTTGTCATGTCCACACTTTCCCACAACCTAACAAAACATTCTGGGAACCTTTTAAAGAACTGACCAAATGTGTTCTGGGAATGTTCTTGTAACATCAGGTGAATGTTTTTTGCATCCTAAAAGAAGCAATGTAGAATAATCTGCTCAACTGGACAGTTTTTGTTTTATGAGAACATTTGCAGCAACCTAATGAATGTTCTGGGAACTTTCACTGAACCAATTTGGGTTTGCTGGGTAGCCAGCTGGAGGCTCAGCTCACCATGGTAACAGCAGAAAACTGTTACAGAAAATGTAGCCCCCCCCTCCCAACACATGGTAGTTTATTTAGTAGAATTAATCAATTGCATCATATTGTAAGTGCACTATCATTGCCACATCAAACATGATCATGATAATGATGACAGACATCAGATTTATAAAAAATAAAATTAAAAGGTGTACTATCACCCTCTTTTCTCCCCAATTTCGTGTCAAAAGGCAGTCATTTGTCAGTGTGTGGTGACAGACTCTTGATATCTACTCTACCATTTGTCAGTGTGTGGTAACTGACCTGTCTAGGTGTCTATCTACTCTGTCAAAAGGCAGTCGTCAGCACGAAACCCAGTGAGAGAAGAAAAAACCCCATTAGAGACTGGGCTCTGGATTTGTATTGGCTGAGAAGGAAGTGTACGTCAGCTTGTTGTCATTGCGTGGAGAGGGATAAATCATGCTGGACAGATTGTAAACTACATCCTTGTGGAAGGAAAAGGAGCGGACATACACAGGTCCTTCTCACTGTCACGATGCGGGGCATGCAGGAGAGTATGTGGGTCCTACCCCTGATACTACTGGAGCTGTTACAGCACTGGGCTGAAGGCGACTCATTCAGTCAGGTAATTCCTGCTGTAAATTGATGAATATATTATATAGCCTAGTTATATTACGATTGATACAATATAATTTCATTTGAAAATATGTCTGCGATAACTAAATTGCGACACAGGCTAATCTTTTACATTGTGGCATATTTGCTTTATCGTTTCGGTGTATTAAAATATTATTCTGTTTATTTCACAATCCAGTGCGTGTTGTTCAAATAGAAATAATCAATCTGGGAACAAAACTAAATATTTACCTATGCTTGGAGCGTCACGCGAACCATTACGCAAAACGCGCCTGGTATTTTACTATCAACATTTGTAACTTGAGTCTGATAATTATCTGTACAAAACAGTTAATCTGATAATACTTGTGGAATATAAAAATACTTGCTTGATATTCACTACCGTTCAAAAGTTTTGAAAGGTAGTGTATATTTTCTAGTTTCTTTGCACAAATGCAACAAATTTCTATGAGAAAACGGAAATGGTCTGTTTATTTAATTTTAGTAGATGCTCTTATTCAGAGAGATCTAAAGTAGGGAGTGCATACATTTCCATAGAAATCAAACCCACAACACCGTGCGCTACCAACTGAGCCACGTCATCACATCACAAACTACTTGATGTCTCAATGTAATCAATTACTGTATTGGTCATTGTTTTTATCTCCATGGTGATAGAAAGTCTACAGGTACAAACCTAGATGATCAGCCTATGTACAATACAGTAATGTACATTTATTTTAAGCGGTTTGTAAGGATTGTAAATTAATATGGCACAAAAAGTGATTATTTGATCAAAACTTTTTATTTTTTTATTTGATGTGGATGTTTTGTGTTTTTGGTTTAAAAATTGTTTTGGTTTATTTAATTCAATTTATGAGTTTTGTGTATTTATTCATTGTATTTTCATCTTAAAATACCTGATTTCTTCTTATCCCTTGCGCAAATAACCTAGAACTGTGTCTGTCCAGAGCTCACTCTGGCAGGGAAACTCTGAGGGCCCAGAATAGTTGATACAACTTTACAAGTTCATTCCACTGCAGATCGGTAGAAATGTTAAGATAAATTGTAAATTGACACTCCACATGAAAAAGGGTTGGTGACTCCTGGTGTAGCCTATTACCCACACCTTCAGGAGCATAATGACAGGTGGGAGGAGGAGGGTTTGGAATATATCTTTTTTTGTTCTGGTTATCTTGATCTCTTGCTCCCTCTTTGAGTCATTTGTGTGTCTTAATTATTTCATCAAACAGTGTGCTTAAAGCACATGTGTCCAACTCAATCCATAGAGGGCCAAGTGTCTGCAGGTTTTCACTTTTCCCTTGTAGTTGATTGATGAATTAAGGTGACTGATTAGTAAGGAACGCTCATCACCTGGTTGTCTAGGTATTAGTAAGGAACGCTCATCACCTGGTTGTCTAGGTATTAGTAAGGAACGCTCATCACCTGGTTGTCTAGGTATTAGTAAGGAACGCTCATCACCTGGTTGTCTAGGTATTAGTAAGGAACGCTCATCACCTGGTTGTCTAGGTATTAGTTAGGAACGCTCATCACCTGGTTGTCTAGGTATTAGTAAGGAACGCTCATCACCTGGTTGTCTAGGTATTAGTAAGGAACGCTCATCACCTGGTTGTCTAGGTATTAGTAAGGAACTCCCCTCACCTGGTCATCGAGGTCTTAATCGAAAGAAAAACACAAAAATCAGCAGACACTTGCCCCTCCTCGAAATGAGATTAACACCTCTGGCTTAAAGCATCAGACAAGCTTAGTGCATGTAGTTGATTTTATAAAAAACACATAGGTTGGGTCTATATATGAAAAAATACACATTTACAAATTTAGACCAATCAATTGGTTGAAAGAACAGACGACTCTCGGTTGACCAATATGTATTTTAAGCGGGGACAGCCCTAGACAGATAAATATGATTTATTATGTAAAACAAGTAGAATAATAGTGCTTACATTCTTGGTCTACAAGACTAGAATGGTAAACATCACTATTGGATGTCATTGATTAGTTTAGATTTTTTGTTGAAGATTGAAAACTGCATCTACATGAATTTGGCCTATTTTCTGAGACTAACAGCTGATCGCACCACAAAAAAAGCACATGCATACATATACAGCAGAGAATATGCATAAATGTTTAAACGTGTGTGTGTGTGTGTGTGTGTGTGTTTTGATCTTCAGGTGTGTGACCCATCAAAAGATGGCACCATCTATAACTACAATGCTAAGACCCTGAATGGGAGTCGTTCAGTCTCCCTCCGTGAGTACATGGGGAAGACCGTCCTCTTCGTCAACGTAGCCTCTTACTGAGGACTCACCTTCCAGTACCTGGGTAAGACTGTCTGGCTTAAGACTAACAGTAGGCTAACAGTTGAATTAGCTAACAGTAGGCTGACAGTTGAGTTAGCTAACGGTAGACTAACAGTTGAATTAGCTAACAATAGGCTGACAGTTGAGTTAGCTAACGGTAGACTAACAGTTGAATTAGCTAACAGTAGGCTGACAGTTGAGTTAGCTAACGGTAGACTAACAGTTGAATTAGCTAATAATAGGCTAACAGGAGAGTTAGCTAACAGTAGACTAGCCCCACGCTTAAGCTTGGGCGACATACCGTTGGTATGATTATTATATATTTTTTTTTATATATATATTTTTTTGTGCTTTTAACCTTATTTCTCCCCAATTTCGTGATATCAAATTGGTGGAGAGGAGAGGCGAAGTTTGAGAGCCACGCGTCCTCAGAAACACAACACTGCCAAGCCGCTTTGCTTCTTGACACACTGCTCGCTTAACCCGGAAGCCAGCCACACCAATGTGTCGGAGGAAACACCGTCCAACTGATGACTGAAGTCAGCTTGCAGGTTCCCGGCCCACCACAAGGAGTCACTAGAGCACGATTGGGAGAAGGAAATCCCGTCTGGCCAAATCCTTACCTAACACAGACGACACTGGGCCAATTGTGCACCGCCTTATGGGTCTCCCGGTCACGGCCTGCTGTGAAACAGCCTGGGATCAAACCCGGAGCTGTAGTGCCTCAGCCCCGCCTCGCCTTGCAGGGTCTGCGTGCTACGCCAATTCTTATAATTGTAAGAAATCTAAGATGTGTCAAATAAATTATCAGGGCTCCTGCTATGCATTTGGTTAACTAACTTGCTGGCTAAGTGGCTAGATGTCAAGATCAAGCTTCTTGGTTACAGCAGAGACATTCAACCCCCTCCTGGAACAAGATCCCTGTTGCCTAAATTGTTTGTTGTTTTTTTATACCGCCTCTTGTGTAGACATTCGGTATACCCTGGTAAGGTACAGAAACGTTGAGACGGTATGAACATCTGGATACAGCCCAACCTTACCCACACTTAGTTTACCCTCAAAACCCCACAACCTGATTCACTGTAAATCCCTCTTACAATGAGCAGGTCCATGCATAGACTGACAGGCTTGACTGACAGACAGGCCTAGATTCAATCAGATCAAGCGTTAACCGGCGTTAGCTGACACCCACATAACTAATGTTTTGGCAGTGACGGAGGTGGAACTGCATTGGAGCTGTCAAAATCAGTGAGCAGCTGTTCTTGTGATCGTTGTCAGGAAGCCACACCCACCTCACTTGAGTTTGCAGTCAGGAGGGAAGTGTAGGCCATGTAGAAATAATGACGCTCACAATTTCTATCAGCCTAATGGAGGTGTAGATTACATCTCCCATTCCAGTGTTGACTTGTAAACAAAGGCTGCGTGAGATTTCTGTGAATGCAACTCCGTGCAGCCAATGGCAATGTCCGCTTTAGGTACAATGCCGGGAGTCGCTTTTGGATTTGACAGCTCTAACGCAGTTCCAACTCCGACATCCCAAAACAACCCGTAATCCAGTTGTCGGCTAAAGTGGATCTGATTGAATGAAGCCCGTAAAGCACTCTTCAACAAAGAGAAAGAGGCCAGTCCATATGTGACGAGAAGAGGAAGAACTATAGTGTACGCCCTACTTAATGTACGTTGTTTTGAAATCTGATTTTGTCCTCAATTTACCCAAGGGTTTATTATGTTGTCATTATACAACTTTTAATCCATCAGTGTGTGTGTGTGTGTGTGTGTGTTTGTGTGTGTGTGCGTGTGTGTGTGTGTGTGTGTCATCTAATCAGAGTTGAATGCACTACACAAGGAGATGAAGGATTATGGGTTCACCGTTCTCGGGTTCCCCTCCAATCAGTTTGGAAAACAGGAGCCAGGAGAAAATCATGAGATTCTGGCCACTCTAAAGTAAGTATTGTTTGTCTCAGAGATCCGTTAACATGAAAAAAAACATACGTCATTAAACTGACAGATTTTGATGGGGAATTGTGTATTATGCTAATTAGATGGGGCACAGACATCGACCTTAGGGGGTAAAAAAGACAGTGGTGTAATGTATACGATATACATTACCAATGTTTTATTACATAGGGGAAATAAACCTGACACTTGAAACTAATCAAATCAAAAATCATATCAAATTTCAAATGTATTTATATAGCCCTTCGTATATCAAATCAAATCAAATTTGATTTGGGGCCCTGGTCAAAATGTATTTATATAGCCCTTCGTACATCAGCTGATATCTCAAAGTGCTGTACAGAAACCCAGCCTAAAACCCCAAACAGCAAGCAATGCAGGTGTAGAAGCACTTAATCCAATTGTCCTGCATGCCTGAATGCAGGGAACAAGACAGCAATACTTCTGTCAATCAATAGAGCTTCTTTTAGTTTGGAAAAGAACATCTAAGGAGCGATATACAAATCCCTAAGGTATAACCCACTCTGAGAAACATATACAACGTTCCTATGGTATCTGGTCCCTCTAGCCCACCCTAGACTCTACTCCTGGCCAGTTTAAACCCCATGTATACCAGACTAGAAACCCTGGTTTCACCAGTGTCCGCCTTCAGTATATTTGGGTTTATAACCTGAGTTGTTAACCTCTCTAGTGAAAGCAGAGATTGTATGTATAACAGGCTGTGGTGTTGTGGTTCGTGTTCGTGTCACATAGTCGATCTATCTAAGGCAATAGCTCAGTGAGTGAGGCACCCATTAAAAAAGGTCCGTTAAGTGGCTCAAAAGCATGTCTAGGCAATGGTTGTGTCCCAAATGGCACCCTATTCCCTAAATAGTGCACTACTTTTGACCAGAGCCTCATGGGGTCCTGGTCAAAAGTAACACACTATATAGGGAATAGATTGCCACTTGGGAAGCACACCAGTGATAAGCGTATCTATCTCTCCTTGGGTTCCAGGCATGTCCGACCAGGAAATGGATTCGTTCCAAACTTCCTGCTATTCCAGAGGGGGGATGTGAACGGAGACACAGAACAAGGAGTCTACACTTTCCTCAAAGTAAGCAAGTGATTAGGGTTGCAAAAATCTGGGGACACACCCAAAATGTCCAGGTTTTTACAGAAATCCTGGTTAGAAGATTCCTAGAATCACGAGGTAAAAAAAAGCAAGAAATCCCAAAAATCTCCAACCAGGACTTGTGGAAAACTGGAACATTTAGGGATGGGCCATCCTTCATGTGATTGCTGTTGTCATCCTAGTCTACAAGGGGTCAATAACCCTTTCTGGGCGACTTACTTCCCATTATAATCCTGACTAAATTCTTGGACAGATACTATGTGGAAGTGACAGTTGGCAAAATCACACTGTAACAGATATGCAACTGGGTTACACAGAGTGGGAATTATATCATGACATTCAGGGGGGGGATGAGACTATTGGGTGCACACCAGTTTTTAATAGGCTTATTAGTAAAGACGTGTCATTTAACAGTAAAAATGTATGACATTTTAATGTGACATGAACACAACCAGTTATGTTTTCATCTGATTGTAAAAACAAATAACTTAGTAGGCTACCTGCCGCTGTACATGTGTGTCCACTTCAAAATAATTACAGCACCCAAACAGTGCACTGTGCATGCGCCATTTTGACGAATGGAAATAGACTATCTGTTAAAAACAGTGTAATGACACTCGGTGATTGTCACTAGGCCTACTACAGTAGGTGTATCACGGATACCAAGGGAAGCCGTGCTTCCCCAAAAATGTTTTTTTTTAAATATATAAAAATAAAGTATAAACATTTTCTTCTTCATTAATTACCTTCAATTAGCAAGTGGCTTCTGAAAGGCTAATTAATTTGAGTCCATTGGAGGAGATCTACAGTTGAAGTCGGGAAGTTTACATACACTTAGGTTGGAGTCATTAAAACTCGTTTTTCAACCACTCCACAAATTTCTTGTTAAATAGCAAACTATAGTTTTGGCAAGTTGGTTAGGACATCTACTTTGCGCGTGACACAAGTCATTTTTCTAACAAGACAGATTATTTCACGTATAATTCACTGTATCACAATTCCAGTGGGTCAGAAGTTACACTAAGTTGACTGTGCCTTTAAATAGCTCGGAAAACTCCAAAAAATGTAATGGCTTTAGAAGCTTCTGATAGGCTAATTAACATCATTTGAGTCCATTGGTGGTGTACCTGTAGATGTATTTCAAGGCCTACCTTCAAACTCAGTGCCTCTTTGCTTGACATTGTGGGAAAATCAAAAGAAATCAGCCAAGACCTCAGAAAAATAATTGTAGACCTCCACAAGTTTGGTTCAGCCTTGGGAGCAATTTCCAAATGCCTGAAGGTACCACATTCATCTGTACAAACAATAGTACGCAAGTATAAACACCATGGGACCACACAGCCGTCATCCTGCTCAGGAAGGAGACGTGTTCTGTCTCTTAGAGATGAACGTACTTTGCTGCGAAAAGTGCAAAACAATCCCAGAACAGCAGCAAAGGACCTTGTGAAGATGCTGGAGGAAACAGGTACAAAAGTATCTATATACTGTGTCTTCTATCCACAGTAAAACAAGTCCTATATCGACAACCTGAAAGGCCGCTCAGCAAGGAAGAAGCCACTGCTCCAAAACCGCCATAAAAAAGCCAGACTACGGTTTGCAACTGCACATGGGGACAAAGATCATACTTTTTGGTCTGATGAAACAAAAATAGGACTGTTTGGCCATAATGACCATCGTTTTGTTTGGAGGAAAAGGGTGGAGGCTTGCAAGCCAATGCGCACCATCCCAACCATTAAGCACGGGGGTGGCAGCGTCATGTTGTGGGGGTGCTTTGCTGCAGGAGGGACTGGTGCACTTCACAAAATAGATGGCATCATGAGGTAGAAAATTATGTGGATATATTGAAGCAATATCTTATGACATCAGTCAGGAATTTAAAGCTTGGTCGCAAATGGGTCTTCCAAATGGACAATGACCCCAATCATACTTCCAAAGTTGTGGCAAAATGGTTTAAGGATAACAAAGTCAAGGTATTGGAGTGGTCATCACAAAGCCCTGACCTCAATTCTATAGAAAATTTGTGGGTAGAACTGAAAAGGTGTGTGCAAGCGAGGCGGCCTACAAACCTGACTCAGTTACAACAGCTTTGCCAGGAGAAATGTGCCAACATTTTACCAACTTATTGTGGGAAGCTTGTGGAAGGCTACCCAAAGCATTTGACCCAAGTTAAACAATTTGAAGGCAATGCTACCAAATACACTCAATTTGTATGTAAACTTCTGACCCACTGGGAATGTGATGAAAGAAATAAAAGCTGAAATAAATCATTCTCTGTACTATTATTCTGACATTTCACATTCTTAAAATAAATAAAGTGGTGATCGTAACTGACCTAAGACAGGTAATTTCTTCTAGAACTGTTCTAACACTGTCTTCTAGAACTGTTTTAACCCCGCCTTCTAGAACTGTTTTAACCCCGCCTTCTAGAAGTTTTAACCCGTCTTCTAGAACTGTTTTAACCCTGCCTTCTAGAACTGTTTAAACCCTGCCTTCTAGAACTGTTTAAACCCTGCCTTCTAGAACTGTTTTAACCCTGCCTTCTAGAACTGTTTTAACCCTGCCTTCTAGAACTGTTTTAACCCTGCCTTCTAGAACTGTTTTAACCCTGTCTTCTAGAACTGTTTTAACCCTGTCTTCTAGAACTGTTTTAACCCTGTCTTCTAGAACTGTTCTATCCCTGTCTTCTAGAACTGTTCTAACCCTATAACCCTGTCTTCTAGAACTCCTGCCCACCGGTAGGGGACAGCTTTGGGAACCCCACCAACAGGCTGTTCTGGGAGCCCCTGAAGATGAACGACATCAAGTGGAACTTTGAGAAGTTCCTGGTCGGACCGGACGGAAAGCCCGTGATGAGGTGGTTCCCCCGGGTCACAGTGTCTGAGGTTCGGATGGACATCATCAAATACTTCAATCAACTCTTATCCCAGTCCACCCAGCAGAACATTGACTAAGGTTTTACTGTGGTTGTGTCCCAAATGGCACAGTATTCCCTATGTAGTGCATTACTGGAAATTCATTACATAAGGAATAGGGCGTCATTTGCGACGCAGCCTGTGTTGTCATCAGGGCTGGGGTCAAATTCCATTTCAGTTGAGTAAATTCCTGAATTGATATGGAATTCATTCCATCCCCGATAGGCTGGATTAGATTTTTTTTTTTAAATAGATTTATTAGAGATCGCTCCTTTAGATACATGAAATCACAGTGGAACGGTTTCCAGGGTTCAGATTAAACTTCTTTCTAGACTAAACAGCACTTTCAAATGGAAATCCTCCAATGACTATGCTTCAAATTTTAATTTCAGGAGTAGGCTTAATCTGGATCAGGAAAACCAAAATGGTCCTACAACACTTTTTCCCCCATCCTTTTCAACCCCCCCCCCCTCTTGTAAAAAAAACAAACAGACAAGCCATACAGAGTAGAAATCAGTTGATGGTGGTACTGGGTAAGGGTTGTAGGTCATAAAGGAGGTGGCATGTTATATGAAGGTGAGGCTTGAAAACAGTGATTCTGTGGTGCCAAGCCTGAGTTCTAGGGTCCAGGCCAGTCCTTCAGTGCATTCAGGCTGGGCCTGGTAACCCTAGGAGCCATGCTACCTCCTCGTCCTGCCACCCAGACCAGATGCCTAGTTATCCACTGCTTCTGCCTGACTAATTCATGTCAATAAATCACATCAATGCAACATGGAGCCAACTTCTTCCTGTAAACGATGATGCCCTGTGGTGTGTGGCCATTCACATGCTTTCACAAAATGTCCAGGTCAACAATGTTTTGTTAAAGAGAATCTGTTATTTTTAAGTCAAAAAAATAAAATAAATAAAAACTTTAATTGAAAATAAACAGACATTTAGGATATGTTTATTAAGCCAGTCAAATAGAAAAAGTCTCATCACATCAGTAATGTGCTTTTGCCTCCTGCAAAAACTCCAGAACTACAAACCAGAAAAAGACAACCGCCAGAGGAAAACAAAGCATTCCTTTCAAAGTGCAATTCAACCTTTAAAACATCACCATTCAACTATTGGACCATTCCGGAATCGGTCTTTTAAAAGAAAAGACTGTTCCAACTATTGGACCATTCCGGAATCGGTCTTTTAAAAGAAAAGACTGTTCCAACTATTGGACCATTCCGGAATCGGTCTTTTAAAAGAAAAGACTGTTCCAACTATTGGACCATTCCGGAATCGGTCTTTTAAAAGAAAAGACTGTTCCAACTATTTACAGTGAACATTGTGAATAAAACACCCATCTTTACCAGCAGTCTGAATGAAACAAAACACAATAAGGATTATAACACGATACATTTTCAACCCTATATAGCTTTGAGTTATTGGTTTGATTCAGGAGGAGACACAGAACATTAGTTCACCATCAAATCACACATCGGGAGGATTGGAGCTCTAGGGTAGTGACCAATCCCCCCCAAAAAATCAACCCCTCGCCCCCTAACCTCTAGACACTAGTCGACATAAAGCATTGGCAAGGTATAAGCAAATACGGTAACAATAAATCCACCTTGTCGTACAAGGAGTTTTCATTGTTGCCATTTTGCCAACACCTATCCAATCCTCTCAGATCAACAGAAGTACCTGGGGTAAAGGTACGTGGCTGGGAATTCAAGCCCGGCTCTGTTGACAGTGTCAAAGGTTCACAGGACTGTCGGGTAGATACTGTAGATAGTATGGAGCTGCTGGTCTGAGAGGTGCATTGAGACAGAAGCCAGCTGAGTCAGGAATGGGACCCAAATGGCACCCTATTCCCTATATAGTGCACTTCCTTTAACCAGAGCCGGGAGAGCAAGGGTAATGCACTATACAGGGAATAGTGTGCCATTTGGGTAACAGTCCCTGTCTGGCGGAGGTGGTTTATCACTGGGCTGTTACTGAGGTAATGGCTGACTGACTGAACCTTAGGGGTTAGTCGAGTCTCGGTTTTAAAATCGCTTCATTTCCTCACCTCTGACTGATGCAAAAAGGACATGACTGACAGGCTAAATCAATATGACGGAGACCAATTGTACCCTGTTAACGCGATATAAATTCACATATTAATGCACTTACAGCGCCTATACTGACCATACTGCTAGCGGAGCGCTCAGGCAGGCTAACGTTTAACGTCACCAGAACAGGCCTACACATTACAGTAGTACTAACTGTCAGCAGTAGGGAAGGAAGGGAAGGAAACGAGACCAGGAAAAGGAAGCCATTCAAGACTATTGGGGCAAAGCCTGGGTACACTACGACCAATGACCCAATTCTCCACACATGACTGGACAGCTTTGTGGGTAAATATGTTGAGGATGGATATAGATATATATATAGGAATCGATTATCAAATATTTAACCCAATGAAATCAAAGCAAAGGTGCATTTTTGGCCAATCAGGTGCTCGTGAGGGTGTGTGTGTGTGTAACGAACATACGATGTCAATAGCTACAATATATTGGGAGTACACTAACATAGAAAGAACAGCATTACTAAAGACAAGTGATTCACATTTAGTTAATGCAACCATCAAAACAGTAGATTATAAATAAATGATCAATAAATCACCACAGCCATGTTTTTGTGGCATGATATACCAGCTAAATTCACATCCCAAGTTTGATGTGTTATAACGATCACTTTATGAACAGTTACACTTATAGTACAGTTCTAGAACACCAATGGTACTGGAAAAACAAAAGAACCACGGTTACGCTTCTATGAATCCAATTCCAAGGCAATTTATCTATAGAATTATATATCGTTGGAATGAATACAAGTAGGATTGGATGTTATTGACATGGGAGAATGGACCCCTTAACCCTACAAGTAACAAAACTGTTTGTAAAAAATAAAATAATAATATTTGCAGTGGGACGATCGCCAACAGCTGATAATCATATAGGTATATTGTTTTAATATCATCATTTCAACCTATTACACAAAATGACTTCAGTTCCTGCATAGAATCATTTAAAGCAGATATTGAATCTCCCAAAAAATAATACGAGGTTAAAAAAAAGAAACATCTAAATGGTAATATTGATGTATTAAATTTCTGAATAGCGAAAACAGTGTTTGTCTCACAAGTAGGCTTATAAAAAGGCAAGTATAAACAACATTACAACAGGATATCTACAGTTCAGTAGGAAAATTATAGTTCAAATCACACCGGGTCAACAGAAAAGTGATTCATGCTTCTACCACCCAGCTGGCTCCATGGTGAGGCAACGAAAGAACCAGCGGTGGTGAGGCCCTTAGTGCTTTCCAGGGTCAATATTCTGTCGCTCTCTTTTTACAAACCCAGTTGCTGTGGACTGATCTATAGACAAGAGTAGAGGAAAAGGTTTGTTTAACATCTCATTGATCACACAATCAGCCACTCAGAGAACAAAAGAAAGAGAGAGAGAGAATGGGGAAAGCAAAAATAGACCATTTGTGAATGGATGAGAGAGAGGGAAGAAAAAAGAGTGAGAGATTTGCAAAAATAAAATATGTTTCCCTGGTAGGGTTGCAAAATTTTGGGAACTTTCCCAACCAGAAATCCTGGTTGGAAGATTCAGGATTTCCTGCTGATGCAGCCTTATTCCGGGTGACCTTCAAACCAGGTGTGAAGGAAAATAGTTTGTGCGTTTATAATAACCAATTAAACTGGGTTCATGCAAGTGACTGAATGATCGTGCGTGGGAGGAATCCTCACTATTAGTACCTGCAACTTGGCAGTACGCACAGAACATTGTTTTGAGAACGGAAAGGGATCTCTCAGATTCAAGATCTCAGCTTGGAGAGAAGAAGCCTCGTGAGGTATTAGTCGGTCACATGCATGAACCAAATGTTAATGAATTATTTATGAATAATGAATAAGCTAAAACAAGCAAATATATATTGTAAGCAGTACAGTGGTTCTTCCTTTAAAGGTTTTGAGCTTATGCTGTGAATGATTGTGGTAAATTGCGTAATTCTGGCAACAATGGCTGACACTTCAATAACGTGCCATAGAATAATGCAGCACCCTGCAATCTGTTCTGCAGTACACTGCTTTTTTTTTAAAAGGAAGAACCACAGTATATACACAGTACTTTCGGAATTTATTCAGACACCTTCACTTTTTCCACATTTTGTTACGTTCCAGCCTTATTCTAAAATTGATTAAATTGTTTGTTTTTTTACCCTCAATTTACACCCAATACCCCATAATGACAAAGCAAAAACTTGAGTCTTCTTGGGTATGACGCTACAAGCTTGGCACACCTGTATTTGGAGAGTATCTCCCATTCTTCTCTGCAGATCCTCTCATGCTGTCAGGTTGGATAGGAAGCGTCGCTGCACAGATATTTTCCGGTCTCTCCAGAGATTTTTGATCGGGTTCAGGTCCAGGCTCTGGCTGGGCCACTCAAGTACATTGAGACTTGTCCCGAAGCCAGTCCTGCATTGTCTTAGCTGTGTGCTTAGGGTCGTTGTTCTGTTGGAGCAGGTTTTATTCAAGGATCTCTGTACTTTGCTCCATTCATATTTCCCTCGATCCGGACTAGTCTCCCAGTCCCTGCTGCTGAAAAACATCTCCACAGCATGATGCAGCCACCACCATGCTTCACTGTATGGATGATGCCAGGTTTCCTCCAGACGTGACGCTTGGCATTCAGGCCAAGTAGTTCAATCTTGGTATCATCAGACCAGAGAATCTTGTTTCTCATTCTCTTAGAATCCTTTAGGTTCCTTTTGGCAAACTCCAAGCGGGCTGTCATGTGCCTTTTACTGAGGAGTGGCTTCCGTCTGGCCACTCAACCATTAAGGCCTGATTGGTGGAGTGCTGCAGAAATGGTTGTCCTTCTGGAAGGTTCTCCCATCTCCACAGAGGAACTCTGGATCTCTGTCAGAGTGACCATCGGGTTCTTGGTCACTTCCCTGACCAAGGCCCTTCTCCCCCGATTGTTCAGTTTGGCCAGCTCTTGGAAAAGCCCTGGTGGTTCCAAACTTCTTCAATTTAAGAATTATGGAGGCCACTGTGTTCTTGGGGACCTTAAATGCTGCAGAAATGTTTTGGTACCCTTCCCCAGATCTGTTCCTCGACAGAAGGAACAGATTTGCTCTGACATGCATTGTCAACTGTGGGATCTTATATAGACAGGTGTGTGCCTTTCCAAATCATGTCCAATCAATTGAATGTACTACAGGTGGACTCGAATCAAGTTGTAGAAATATCAAGGATGATCAATGGAAACAGGATGCACCTGAGCTCAAGTTGTAGAAATATCAAGGATGATCAATGGAAACAAGATGCACCTGAGCTCAATTTCAAGTCTCATAGCAAAGGGTCTGAATACTTATGTAAATAAGGCATCTGTTTTTAATAAATTAACACATTTCTAAAAACCTGTTTTCACTTTGTCATTATGGGATATTGTGTGTAGATTAATGTGGGACATGTTTGTTTATTTAATCCATTTTAAAATAATAATAAATAATAAAATAATAAATATATTTATTGTACCTTTATTTAACCAGGCAAGTCAGTTAAGAACAAATTCTTATTTTCAATGACGGCCTGGGAACAGTGGGGTTAACTGCCTTGTTCAGGGGCAGAACGACAGATTTGTACCTTGTCAGCTCGGGGGTTTGAACTTGCAACCTTCCGGTTACTAGTCCAACGCTCTAACCACTAGGCTACCCTGCCGAGGGGGGCCTCAATCCAAGGAAATTGACCCCATCACCCAGAAGATATGTGAGATGATTCCCCAGCAGTTTTCCCCTCTCCATAACCCCTATGATGACGACGGACAACACAACCCACCAATATTTAGTAAGCATAAATAACTGGCAAATATCGATGCCTATAATGCATGTTAAAAGTAACTTTAAAGCTATTTCACTACAATGTTACCATTATGTGGCCCTTTATAGCATGTTGCATAACATCATCATTCGTGTTTGGAAGTGGGGGATCCCAAATGACCAAAATGGGCTGCAGCAGCGTATGTTTTTTTTAGCTTAGTTTGCCTAATTGTGTTTTTAACATGCTGTGTATGTGTGTGTATTTATGATAGATTCACTCCCGTTAATAGAAGTTGAATCTTTATTATGATGACAGTGTTACCCTACTAATTAGATTGTACAACCCAGAATGAAGGGTTTGAAGTGATGACATGTCTGGTTTTGTGTTGATTTCCCTTAATTTAAAAGAAGTATAGAACCTTTTGATTACAAGCTATAATCTAAATGGCAATTTCCACGAATTTTGGAAATGTTTCCAGAAATGTTCAACCCTTTTTCCATTGGCCATAAGTTGTGTCAGCATACCTGTGTTCTCTGGAGGTGGTCTGGATCCTTCCCCTGCTCCGGGTCCCCTGGAGCCTCTGGGCTGGGGAAACGATTGCTGCCACGGTGTTCCCTGATGGATCAAAGCAGAACAGAGAGAACAATGTCAGTCAATCACATGTTATTCATATAGTCCTTTAAGTTAAGTCCTATAACTGTAATCCAAAATTGTCACAAAGTGCTTTACAGTGACCCGGCCGAAGCCGCCAAAGAGCAACTAGCTGCTTACTGGCAAGGGGGAAAAAAGCTCCTCTGTCAGCAGCTATGATCTAAGAGTAGCGGCTAGGGGTCCATTTGGGATTAGGTTACCATATTCACTAGGAACCAAAAGGACCGAAATGGGGACAGACTACCTGAACTAGGAAGAAACACGTATTTATTTCCCCGCTGATATATTGTGATACGGACCCTTACCGTTGTGAGGGGTGGGAAGTCGCCACGTCCCGGTGGCGCTACGCTTCCGGCAGAAACTGTTGGGTTGGTGGGTATCCTGGGATGTATTGGCCAGCCGTCCAGCCCTCCTCCTGGAGCCACCTGCACAAAGGGACCACAGTAGGGAGGGCTCAGAGGGCCATTCATGGTGCCTGAGGAGGGGTCTGAGGTACGCCTCTCCTGCTGCTGCTGGCCCTACCAGGGAACACAGGGACACACACCTCGGTAACCCCGGTCAGAGCAGAGTAAAGCAGGGCAAGCAGGCAGGTAGAGGAAGCACAGCACCCAGTCACTTGGATCTTATGCAACAGATCTAGTTGATCTACGTCTGGAAATACAGAGGGGGTTGTTTCCAGGCAGGCAGAGGAGTGTTGCACTAGTTTGAGATATAACTGTTGTAAAGCACAGCCCTAGTTGGTGCTCCTCAAACAGATTGGAAGGGAAGCACAGCACACAGCCATTTTTACTCATCTAAATCCATCCTATTGCTGTCATTACTTCAAAAGAGGGTCTAAGTGCTAGGTGAAACGAGACTGATAGGTTTACCACCACAGCCATGTGAAGACAAGCCCCGTCTGTCTGTTGGACTGAGGGGTTAGCCTATAACACCTGTGCTAATTGACTAGGTTCACCACAGCCATTTGAAGCCAAGCTAAATCTGTCAATAATGGGAGGTGAGAAGGGACTGAGGCCCGGTGACTACAGTACCTGTTTATGATGCTGCATCTGTAGTCTCTCCAGCTTGCATCTCTCTGTTCTCTCTCTCTGACACTCATTCTGGGCCTGGTGAAGCTGAGAGGAACAAACCAACTCAAATTTATGAACACACATCAGGAAAACCCACACATGGGAGGTGGAGGAGATGAGAACCTCCCTATTCAATGCAAACTGCTGTGAAACAGTCTGTGTCCCAAGTGGCACCCTCTTCCCTATACAGTACACTACTTTTGACCAGGGCCCATGGCATTGTGCACTACATAGGGAATAGGGTGCCATTTAGGTCACAGCAGAAAGCAGCTCCTAACCTGATTGGTGAGGTTGGTCATCTGACCCTGCAGCCTTTCCACCTGTCTCCTCAAGTCCTCCTTTTCCTCGTTCATTCGTTCCCTGTCGCTCCGCTCTTTCCTGAAGTCCTCCTCAAAGATCTTCACCTGAGAGAGTAGATGCAGGACGATTACCTCGGATACTAAGTTGGTGAGTTCAACTTTTTTTCGGAAGACCTGGGACACCAGGTACGTGAATACAACAGGTGTAGACCTTACCGTGAAATGCTTACTTACAAGCCCTTAACTCTATTTCTTGAAGTGCATTGTTGGTTAAGAAAATTACAAAATAAACTAACAATAATGAGGCATATACACAGGGGATACTGTGTCAATGTGCAGGGGTACAGGTTCCTTCCTAGTATAGAGGTCCTGGATGGCAGGAAGCTTGGCCCCAGTGATGTACTGAGCCGTACGCACTAGTCTCTGTAGCGCCTTACGGTCAGATACCGAGCAGTTGCCCTACCAGGCAGTGATGCTCTTGATGGTGTAGCTGTAGAACTTTGAGGCTCTGAGGACCCATGCCAAATTGTTCAATCTCCTGAGGGGGAATAGGCGTTGTCGTGCCCTCTTCACGACTGTCTTGGCGCTGCACTACAGCCCTGTCAATGTGAATGGGGGAGTTGTTCTGGCCTCCTTTTCCTGTAGTCCACGATCAGCTCCTTTGTCTTGCTCACGTTGAGGGAGAGGTTGTTGTCCTGGCCCCATACTGCCAGGTCTCTGACCTCCTCCCTATAGGCAGAGTGGGTCTAGGGTTTCTGACATAATGGTGTTGTGAGCCATGACCTGCCTTTCAAAGTATTTCATGGCTACAGACGTGAGTGCTACGGGGCGGTAGTCATTTAGGCAAGTTACCTTCACGTTCTTGGGCACAGAGACTATGGTGGTCTGCTTGAAACATGTAAGTATTACAGACTCTGTCAGGGACAGGTTGGAAATGTCAGTAAAGACACATGCCATTTGGTCCATGAAATATAGCCAATCACTGAACTGGATCAATTAGATCAGAAAGTGTCTGACTGACCTGTTCCATTAACACTGCTATCTGGGTGAGCAGCTCCTGCCTCCTCAAGTTACTAGGCCCATCACCGTGGTTACCGCTGGCGCCCTGGACCGGTGGCTGCTGGGAGGAGGGGGGAGGGTGCAGATTCAAGGCCTCCTCTAGAGCCTGAAGGGTGGCAGGGGGAGAGAGAGTAAGTTAGATAACACACACACACAGTACACAGAGTGTACACACACACAGTACTGACCCTGTTGAGGCGTTGTATCTCTTTCTCCTGGTACTCTCTCTGTTTACTGAGGGGCAGCAGCTGATCCTGCAGGTAACGAACCTTCTGCTTTAACTCTGTGGTCTCAGAGTTCAGACACTCCTTCTCCCCCTGAAAACACAACATACAACATTGGCACAACCTGCTTCAACTCCACTGTTTCAGAGCTCAGTTTAAAACCAGACTGAAGGATGTGAAAGTTCCATGTGTCAGAGACTGTCAGGTTAAAGTTCACCTGACGGTAACCTAATGGTGACCTATCAATAACGATGATATCATAGGAAAACATCATCCTGGCATGTTTTTGAAAAAAGGTCAAATGTCACAGTAGCTGACGTTTTTCTCGTCTTCTTTTTTTCAGTCAATGTGAAAAGCTGTGTCAAGAGGGTTGACGTTTTTCTCCTTTGTCTCTCTCCCGCTACCTCCTCTTCCCTCCCTCCTTTCACCCCTTTGTCCCACTCTCCCCCTCTTCTCCTTTCCCTTCCTCAAACCTGTCTGTTGACCATCTCTCAACGTCAGCAAGACAAAAAGAAGCTGATCGTGGACTACAGGAAACGGAGGGTGGAGCACATCCCCATCAACGGGGCTGTAGTGGAGCGGGTCGAAAGTGAAGTTCCTCGGTATCCACATCACTAAGGACCTATCATGGTCCGAACACAACACCGTGGTTAAGATGGGCACGACGACGCCTCTTCCCCAGCAGGAGGCTGAACAGATTTGGCACGGGCCCTTAGATCCTCAAAACATGTTCTACAGCTGCACATTGAGAGCATATTGACTTGCTACATCACTGCTTGGTATGCCAACCGCTTGGCATCCAATCATAAGGAGTTAGAGGGTAGTGCGTGCATCCCAGTTCGCTCTGCTACCGCACGGCAAGCGTTACCGGAGAGCCAAGTCTGGGACCAAAAGGCTCCTGAACAGCTTCTATCCCCCAAGCCATAAGACTGCTGAACAGTTAGTCAAATGCCTACACGGACTATTTGCACGGTCTCTCATGCAACGGCTCTATGTACACTCACTGGACTTTACCCACACATAATGCACAACACCCACGCTTATGCTACCGTTTATTATCGATCCTGATTTTACCAAGTCACTTTAACCTGTATCTACACCGTCTTCAGGAAGTATTCACACCTTTTGACTTGTTTCAGCCTGAATTTAAAATATAGTACATTTAGATTGTTGTCACTGGCCTACTCACTCACACACACACACACACAATCATGTCTAAGTGGAATTATTTTTTAAACAAATTAAATGAAATATGAAAAGCTGAAATGTATTCAACACATTTGTTATGAAAAGCCTAAATAAGTTGTGTGCTTAAGTTACATAATAATAACTTAATAACTTAAGCAAATAATAGTATTTAACATGATTTTTCTACCGACTACCTCATCTCTGTACCCCACAAATACAGATAATTGCAAATGGTTTTCAGTCAAGTTGTGATTCAACCACAAAGACCAGGGAGGTTTTCTAATGTCTTGCTAAGAAGGGCTCCTATTGGTAGACAGGGACAAATAAAAAATGAGACATTGAACATCCCTTTGAGGTGAATTTATTACACTTTGGATAGTGTATCAATACTCCCAGTCACTACAAAGATACAGGTGTCCTTCCTAACTCAGTTGCCGGAGAGGAAGGAAACCGCTCAGGGATTTCACCAAGAGGCCAATGGTGACTTTAAAAACAGTCCTGAGTTTAAATGGCTGTTATTGGAGAAAAATGAGGATGGATCAACAATTTATTTTTATTTTTTACCTTTATTTAACCAGGCAAGTCAGTTAAGAACACATTCTTATTTTCAATGATGGCCTGGGAACAGTGGGTTAACTGCCTGTTCAGGGGCAGAACGACAGATTTGTACCTTGTCAGCTCGGGGGTTTGAACTCGCAACCTTCCGGTTACTAGTCCAATGCTCTAACCACTAGGCTACGCTACGCTGACTATTGTAGCTGGAAACGGCAGCTTTTTTACAGAATATCTACATAGATGTACAGAGGCCCATTATCAGCAACCATCACTCCTGTGTTCCAATGGCACGTTGTGTCAACTAATCCAAGTTTATCATTGTAAAAGGCTAATTGATCATTAGAAAACCATTTTGCCATTATGTTAGCACAGCTGAAAACTGTTGTTCTGATTAAAGAAGCAATTAAACTGGCCTTCTTTAGACTAGTTGAGTATGTGGAGCATCAGCATGTGTGGATCAAATCAAATAAATGTTTATTTGATTACAGGATCAAAATGGCCAGAAACAAATAACTTTCTTCTAAAACTCGTCAGTCTATTCTTGTTCTGAGAAATGAAGGCAATTTCATGTGATAAATTGCCAAGAAATTCTAGATCTCGTACAATGCTGTGTACTACTCCCTTCACAGAACAGCGCAAACTGGCCCTAACCAGATTAGAAAGAGGAGTGGGAGGCCCCGGTGCACAACTGAGCAAGAGGACAAGTACATTAGAGTGTCTAGTTTGAGAAACCGACGTCTCACAAGTCCTCAACTGGCAGCTTCATTAAATAGTACCCGCAAAACACCAGTCTCAACATCAACAGTGAAGAGGCGACTCCGGGATGCTGGCCTTCTAGGCAGTTCCTCTGTCCAGTCTCAACATCAACAGTGAAGAGGCGACTCCGGGATGCTGGCCTTCTAGGCAGTTCCTCTGTCCAGTCTCAACGTCAACAGTGAAGAGGCGACTCCGGGATGCTGGCCTCCTAGGCACAGTTCCTCTGTCCAGTGCTCTTTTGCCCATCTTAACATTTTCTTTTTATTGGCCAGTCTAAGATATAGTTTTTTCTTTGCAGCTCTGCCTAGAAGGCCAGCATCCCAGATCGCTGGAAGCTGAAATTCGATGTCCTGCAAGGCCAGACCAGGGGACAGTACATTGGCTATTCTATAAACCAAAAGTGATAACGAACAACAGCCTGATTCATGAAAGGACAGAACCACTGGAGCTAGTCGTTTTACAAATGATGCTGATAGACCAGGGGAGAGTGACTGTCACTTCTCATTGAAGCCATGAACTTCCAGGCTTCCCATGGTACTGTAGGCATAGTTTTCAGAAAACAGAATCCCCATTATAGTGAATGGGAAAACAGCTATTCGTGGTCAATCTTGAGAGAATCATATTTTTTATTTATTATTATTATTATTATTATTATTATTATTATTATTATTATTATTATTATTATTATTATTATTATATATAATAAAATAACTGCACACAGAAGTTACAAGGATAATTCAGTTGCTACTGGTAGCCTAGCAATACCTCGCTCGGCCCTCAACTTGAGATAATCAATGAGAGTGGGTAGCACTGAGCTAGCCTACAACGTCACTTCCTGGAGTAGCTTAATCTGTGCATGTTATGTCTACATAAATCTATGACTTCCTTGGCTTCAAATGCACTATTGAGTCCATTCATATACAGTCATTGTGACAAACAGACAGGTGAGACACTCAATGGACCGTGGCTGAGTGGGCTGGAGCAGTTCTCTTCCACACTGACACACATGTGTTCCCAGCAGTGAGGACCGCACACACACACACACACACACACAGCAAAAATGTTGTTGGGTTTGTATACGTCTTGAGGACATGGTTGGGTCTGTACTAGGTTTCTGTCTGTTCTCACCTGTACGTTCTCAATCTTGGACTTGGCGAGCAGCAGCTTCTTATCGTAATCCCGCTGCCTCTGTTCTCGCTCCGCCTCCAGCTCCTGCACGGCCTTCTGGGAGTCCGCCAGCCGCTGACGCAGGTCTGTGATCTGATGTTTTTTTCAGACAGTTTTAAAACAGGGGGTATTGGTGTCTTTTCAATGAGACAAACAGGTCAACATTCTATATAGAGATGATTGGAGTAGCAGAGAAAGTAACTGTGTTAGAGCAGGTCTATGCAGTTACACAGGGCTGTGTTAGAGCAGGTCTATGCAGTTACACAGGGCTGTGTTAGAGCAGGTCTATGCAGTTACACAGGGCTGTGTTAGAGCAGGTCTATGCAGTTACACAGGGCTGTGTTAGAGCAGGTCTATGCAGTTACACAGGGCTGTGTTAGAGCAGGCCTATGCAGTTACACAGGGCTGTGTTAGTGTATAGACCCACAGACAATATATGTTGAGCGGTTTGGGGGGTTTAGATTCTACGGTAATTTCCCCTCAGTGTTGTTGTCACTGAGCAAATTTCAGGTCAACTAAGTGCAAACTTGAACGCTGTGAAAATTCTGTGCAACTTCCAGGGTCGCGTTTACTGTGAACACTAAGGCTGTACCTGCTTTAAGTTAGTTATAACTAGTGTTACATGGTATACTGGTACCACGGTAATATCACAGCACCAAAACGTCATGATACCAAACATTTTAGAATACCGTAGTACCGTTTCATATGATACAAACTTTTTCCAGCCTTACCGATCTAAAAGAACCTGCTGTCCCTTGTTTTAATAAAGTAGCCTTACCGAGCTAAAAGAACCTGCTGTCCCTTGTTTTAATAAAGTAGCCTTACCGATCTAAAAGAACCTGCTGTCCCTTGTTTTAATAAAGTCAGTTGAATTGAAGCAACAGCCTCTAGTCTCTTGTATGCGCCGTTCCAATAATAACCAATTCCCTTTCATGCTCATGACATGTGTGCCAGCTGTACTCAATTGAATTTACCACAGGTGGACTTGAAGTTGTAGAAACATCTCAAGGATTATCAATGGGAAAAAAAGATGCAACCTGAGCTCAATTTCGAGTCTCATAGAAAAAGGTCTGAAAACTTAAGGTTTCTGTTTATACATTTGCCCCCCCCCCCCCCCCCAAAACAACAACCTGTTTTTGCTTTGTCATTATGGGATAGCGTGTGTAGATTCAAATACAAACAAACAAATTAATAATAAGTCAAGGGGTCTGAAAACTTTACGAACGATGTGTAAACACTGCAGAGTAAACGAGACTGTGCCTCGGGTCACTGTGTGTAAACGAGACTGTGCCTCGGGTCACTGTGTGTAAACGAGACTGTGCCTCGGGTTAATATGTGTAAACACTGCATAGTAAACAAGACTGTACCTCGGGTTACTATGCGTAAGCAAGACTACCTCAGGTTACTATGCGTAAGCAAGACTGTACCTCAGGTTACTAATGTGATTTACATCAAGTTACTATGAGTGTTTTTAGATCATCTCTTCTGTATTCCGTGTGTGTGTGTGTGTGTGTGTGTGTGTGAGATAACGAACCTTCTGTTCAAACTGTGACTTCATCGAGTTCCACTGGACATCCCACTGCTTGTTCACTTCCAGTACCTGTTATCATCATCATCATCATCATCACCACAACGGAAATATGACTGAAACCAATACGTCATTTATACATTTTTCACAGACTTCCCAACAACGAAACAGGACACCTAAGCAAGTGTGCGTTTCAAAATGGCACCTTATTTCCTATATAGTGCACTACTATGTATGGACCCTGGTGAAAAGTAGTGCACTATAAAGAGAATAGGGTGTTATTTGATCTGCATCTAGAAATGTTTTTTTTTTCTCTCACAAAGACCTTTCCACGTGGAAAGAGGACAGCTGATGTAATGTTGAGAGGGACTCACATCTTTCCTCTGCTTCTCTAGAAGCTTGATCTTCTTCTCGTATGCCTCTGGGTCACAGGGCTTGGCTGGGGCTTTCTCCTTCTCTGTGGTATTCCCATTCTGCTGTAGGACAGGGATATAAAAAATGACGATTTTTAAAAAGGAATAATGCACTCAAACTATTTTTGGTTTGTCACCTTGTTGATACATTCCCAAAATGTTTTACTTTTTCATGTCAGCAATCACATTGTCAAGAGACGGCCCAGTCAGGACGTCTATACCAGGCGGTGTCAGAGGAAGGCCCAGTACATCCCCGGGGCCAAGCTTCCTGCCATCCAGGACGTCTATACCAGGCGGTGTCAGAGGAAGGCCCAGTACATCCCCGGGGCCAAGCTTCCTGCCATCCAGGACCTCTATACCAGGCGGTGTCAGAGGAAGGCCCCAAAAAATTGTCAAAGACTCCAGCCACCCAAAGTAATAGACTGTTCTCTCTGCTACCGCAAGGCAAGCGGTACCGGAGCACCAAGTCTAGGTCCAAGAGGCTTCTAAACAGCTTCTCCCACCAAGACATAAGACTCCTGAACACCTATTAAAATGGCAACGAAGACTATTTGCATTGCCTCCGCCCCACCCTCTCTCTTTTACACTGCTGCTACTCTGTTATTATCTATGCATAGACACTTTAATAACTACCTATATGTACATATTACCTCAATTACCTTGACACCAGTGCCCACACACAGACTCTGTACTGGTGCCCCCTGTATATAACCTCCACATTGACTCTGTACCGGTACCCCCTGTATATAACCTCCACATTGACTCTGTACCGGTACCCCCTGTATATAACCTCCACATTGACTCTGTACCGGTACCCCCTGTATATAATTTCCACATTGACTCTGTACCGGTACCCCCCTGTATATAGCCTCCACATTGACTCTGTACCGGTACCCCCTGTATATAGCCTCCACATTGACTCTGTACCGGTACCCCCTGTATATAGCCTCCACATTGACTCTGTACCGGTACCCCCTGTATATAGCCTCCACATTGACTCTGTACCGGTACCCCCTGTATATAGCTTCCACATTGACTCTGTACCGGTACCCCCTGTATATAGCCTCCACATTGACTCTGTACCGGTACCCCCTGTATATAGCCTCCACATTGACTCTGTACCGGTACCCCCTGTATATAGCCTCCACATTGACTCTGTACCGGTACCCCCTGTATATAGCTTCCACATTGACTCTGTACCGGTACCCCCCTGTATATAGCCTCCACATTGACTCTGTACCGGTACCCCCTGTATATAGCCTCCACATTGACTCTGTACCGGTACCCCCTGTATATAGCCTCCACATTGACTCTGTACCCCCTGTATATAGCCTCCACATTGACTCTGTACCGGTACCCCCTGTATATAGCCCCGCTATTGTTATTTACTGCTTACTACTGTTATTTAAAACTGCATTGTTGGTTAAGGGCTTGTAAGTAAGCATTTCACTGTGAGGTCTACCTACACCTGTTGTATTCAGCATTTCACTGTAAGGTCTACTACACCTGTTGTATTCAGCATTTCACTGTAAGGTCTACTACACCTGTTGTATTCAGCATTTCACTGTAAGGTCTACTACACCTGTTGTATTCAGCATTTCACTGTAAGATCTACCTACACCTGTTGTATTCAGCATTTCACTGTAAGGTCTACCTACACCTGTTGTATTCAGCATTTCACTGTAAGATCTACCTACACCTGTTGTATTCAGCATTTCACTCTAAGGTCTACAACTGTTGCATTCGGCGTATGTGACAAATACAATTTGATGTAAGACTTTCAAAATGCAAATGATCACTGGTCACATTACGATGATGCATTTTTCAATACATTTCTTTTAAACATCCTTCACAGAGCCCACTCTGCAACAGGACAGGGCTATGAAACATCCTTCACAGAGCCCACTCTGCAACAGGACAGGGCTATGAAACATCCTTCACAGAGCCCACTCTGCAACAGGACAGGGCTATGAAACATCCTTCACAGAGCCCACTCTGCAACAGGACAGGGCTATGAAACATCCTTCACAGAGCCCACTCTGCAACAGGACAGGGCTATGAAACATCCTTCACAGAGCCCACTCTGCAACAGGACAGGGCTATGAAACATCCTTCACAGAGCCCACTCTGCAACAGGACAGGGCTATGAAACATCCTTCACAGAGCCCACTCTGCAACAGGACTGGGCTATGAAACATCCTTCACAGAGCCCACTCTGCAACAGGACTGGGCTATGAAACATCCTTCACAGAGCCCACTCTGCAACAGGACAGGGCTATGAAACATCATTCACAGAGCCCACTCTGCAACAGGACAGGGCTATGAAACATCCTTCACAGAGCCCACTCTGCAACAGGACTGGGCTATGAAACATCCTTCACAGAGCCCACTCTGCAACAGGACAGGGCTATGAAACATCATTCACAGAGCCCACTCTGCAACAGGACTGGGCTATGAAACATCATTCACAGAGCCCACTCTGCAACAGGACTGGGCTATGAAACATCCTTCACAGAGCCCACTCTGCAACAGGACTGGGCTATGAAACATCCTTCACAGAGCCCACTCTGCAACAGGACAGGGCTATGAAACATCATTCACAGAGCCCACTCTGCAACAGGACAGGGCTATGAAACATCATTCACAGAGCCCACTCTGCAACAGGACTGGGCTATGAAACATCCTTCACAGAGCCCACTCTGCAACAGGACAGGGCTATGAAACATCCTTCACAGAGCCCACTCTGCAACAGGACAGGGCTATGAAACATCCTTCACAGAGCCCACTCTGCAACAGGACAGGGCTATGAAACATCCTTCACAGAGCCCACTCTGCAACAGGACAGGGCTATGAAACATCCTTCACAGAGCCCACTCTGCAACAGGACAGGGCTATGAAACATCATTCAGAGCCCACTCTGCAACAGGACTGGGCTATGAAACATCCTTCACAGAGCCCACTCTGCAACAGGACTGGGCTATGAAACATCATTCACAGAGCCCACTCTGCAACAGGACAGGGCTATGAAACATCATTCACAGAGCCCACTCTGCAACAGGACAGGGCTATGAAACATCATTCACAGAGCCCACTCTGCAACAGGACTGGGCTATGAAACATCCTTCACAGAGCCCACTCTGCAACAGGACAGGGCTATGAAACATCCTTCACAGAGCCCACTCTGCAACAGGACAGGGCTATGAAACATCCTTCACAGAGCCCACTCTGCAACAGGACAGGGCTATGAAACATCCTTCACAGAGCCCACTCTGCAACAGGACAGGGCTATGAAACATCCTTCACAGAGCCCACTCTGCAACAGGACTGGGCTATGAAACATCCTTCACAGAGCCCACTCTGCAACAGGACTGGGCTATGAAACATCCTTCACAGAGCCCACTCTGCAACAGGACAGGGCTATGAAACATCCTTCACAGAGCCCACTCTGCAACAGGACAGGGCTATGAAACATCCTTCACAGAGCCCACTCTGCAACAGGACAGGGCTATGAAACATCCTTCACAGAGCCCACTCTGCAACAGGACTGGGCTATGAAACATCCTTCACAGAGCCCACTCTGCAACAGGACAGGGCTATGAAACATCCTTCACAGAGCCCACTCTGCAACAGGACAGGGCTATGAAACATCCTTCACAGAGCCCACTCTGCAACAGGACAGGGCTATGAAACATCCTTCAGAGCCCACTCTGCAACAGGACAGGGCTATGAAACATCCTTCACAGAGCCCACTCTGCAACAGGACAGGGCTATGAAACATCCTTCACAGAGCCCACTCCTACTACAGATCACCATTTATACATGTCTTGAATAAAACAAAAAAATATATTTTTTTTTTAAATTTTTTTTTTGCAAGAAAGACCTGGGAAGTCGCTATATTCTACACGGACCAATGAGACAATGTGAGAAATATCACACACCAACAGTACAGTAGTACTTGGAAGTACTACAAAGTGATATGAAAATGGGGAAGTCAGTCACATCCTCCTACTGTACAGTACGTGAGGATGAAGTAAACATGTAAACTACTCCACTACTGTGATGCCTGGCAATGGTCTGACTCATACTGACAACACCCAATATGGAAAGTACAGGATTTACTGTAACCTCTCTCTCTCTCTCTCTCAGCTTTTAATAATCTGAAGAAGACAGGTGCCCTTCCATCCATTCTGCCACAGGATTTCCATACCTTCTGTGGTGTGCTGACCTCCATCTTGGATCTAACGCTGGCAGTTTCCTCTTTCACCACGTCTTCTTTGGCTTCTGGCTGCCCCTCGCTCTCTGCCGCGGTCTCTCCTGCTCCCGTTACCAGCTCTTTCAGCTTCAGGTTCTCCTGTCTGCAGTGACCAGACAGTGAAAACAGGTTAGTGTTACTGGGCAGTTAGAGACATCTAGAATATATATCCCAGTGTTTAGTAGAGTAATGTGCAGCTTGGCAGAGCCCCAGGACATCCTCTAGGAAGACCCCACTGAGGTAGGGAGAATATTAGGGCAATTCCTGAATCATCAAAAACGATAGACTTTGACCAACTGTCACTTGACTTGAAGCTCTGTAGTCGCTGGACAGAGAATCATCGTTAAAAAGAAAAGCCCACTCACTGTTTACCGAATAACACCTGTTTATTGCCTTTATTTAAACTCAAACAAAGTCCTAAACTTCACGTGGGAGCAGAAAACAGCCAAGTCAACATTCAGTTTAAATTCACAATAATAAACTCAAACGCCTCCTCTCCCCTGGGGAGCAAGAAGTCCAACTGAATCCACAGAAAATACAACTCACCTCAGTAGTTCCAAGTCTCCGTTTCTGTACTGAAGGTCTTCCTCCATCTTCTTTCTCAGCTCGTTGTTCTCTTGTCTGAGCTGCTCACAAAGAGTCTAGACAAACAGAGGGACACACATTAGTGAGACAGTACTCTCCGCCTGTACCAAGTCACACACCATTCCCCCTGACCGAGGCAGTCCTGTTCGGTTCCTCCACTTCCTTCCCCATCAGATTATATCATATCCACCATCCTCATCGTGGGCACATTGATGATGAGACTTTGGCCTCTCTTCTCCCCACTGTTCCAGCCAATTACTTTAATATTGGCACCATATAGTCACTCACTCTCTGCCCCGATGTCGCACTATAGAAGGGGTTCGGACCGTTACAGCCCCGATGTCGTGCTATAGAAAGGGGTTTGAACCGTTACAGCCCCGATGTCGTGCTATAGAAGGGGTTCGGAACCGTTACAGCCCCGATGTCGTGCTATAGAAGGGGTTCGGACAGGAATGTCTCATTTGTGACCATAACCGCAGTGATTCAAGGATTACCTCAAACAGAGCGAACTGCTTAAGAGACTGACGGTCTGAGTTTGGTAGCGTTCCAGTCCTCCCGGTCATAATAAGCAGCAGAGGACATGGAAATCCTATTACAGCGCCATCTGAAAGTATTCTGACCCCTTGACTTCTTCCACGTTGTACATGGTGGCGGCAGTATCATCCTGTGGGGATGTTTTTCAGCGGGAGGGACAGGCAGACTCAAGCTTGGCACACCTATATTTGAGAAGTTTCTCCCATTCTTCTCTGCAGATCCTCAAGCTCTGTCAGGTTGGGTGAGGAGCATCGCTGCACAGCAGTTTCAGGTCTCTCCAGAGATGTTTGATTGGGTTCAAGTCCGGGGTCTGGATGGTCCACTCATAGACATTAAGAGACTTGTCCTGTAGCCACACCTGCATTGTCTTGGCTGTGTGCATAGGGTCGTTGTCCTGTTGGAAGGTGAACCTTCGCCCCAGTCTGAGCTCTGGAGCAGGTTTTTATCAAGCATCTCTGTACTTTTCTCTGTTCATCTTTCCCTCGATCCGGACTAGTCTCCTAGTCCCTGCTGCTGAGAAACATCCCCACGGCATGATGCTGCCACCACCATGCTTCACTGTAGGGATAGTGCCAGGTTTCCTCCAGATGAGACGCTTGGCATTCAGGCCAAGGACCTTGGTTTCATCAGACCAGATAATCTTGTTTCTCATAGTCTGTCCATGATAAGGCATTACTGACTTCTTGTCATCTACAAGACACCTAGACTACTGCCCAGTTGTGTGGTCATGTGTAGTTTCACCTAGACTACTGCCCAGTTGTGTGGTCATGTGTAGTTTCACCTACACTACTGCCCAGTTGTGTGGTCATGTGCGGCAAAGAAGGACATAGGAAAATTACAGTCGGTCCAGAACAGATCAGCACTGAGATGTAAATGTAGGGCGAATGTCAGTTGCATGCATGTCAAGCTCTCTGGGCTCAAAGTTGAGGAGAGATAGCCTGCATCACTGTTGGTCTTTGTGCGAGATGTCGAAGGAACCAAACTGTCCGTTCAAGCAGTTGGTACACTGTTCCGGGACACTCATCAATACCAAGCCATGCAGCCAGATGGTCCTGTACAGAGGCTGGGAAACAGAGTATTAAATAGAGCCATGACGACATGGAACTCTGCCACTCCAGGTAACTCAAGTTAGCATTGAAACCAGCTTAAAAGAACACTTCACTAAACGACAGGGACTGTCACGTGACATTTAAAAAGGTATATGTATTGTATTTTTTATTATATTGTGCATATTCCTATTTGGACCCCAGGAAGAGTATGGTTTTGCAACATCATTTGGTTCAGCATCGGGAATGACATACAGGTGACATGCTGAATTTCTAGTTTTCAAAATATACCGGTGTGGACACAACCTGTTAATTTCTCTGCCTGCCTAGCCATTTGTCTACCTGCCTGGCTTTCTCCCAATCTGCCCCTTTCCCCTGTCAGTTACCTGTAGGAGGGAGGTCCTCTGCTCGTTCTTCTGGACCTTGGAGGAGAGGTGGTGGAACTCGACGGCCATGCGTCCCAGGTGGGCTAGGAGCTGGTTGGGGTTGGACGCCTCAGCAAAGATACTGAAGGAGCTCTCTAGACGCTGTAGCTGGCTGGTTAACTCTTGGTTCTCCTGAGGAAGCTGTCCTGTTCCTGCACCAGGCTGGAGATCAAATCAAACTTGATTTATATAGCACCTCCAAAACAATACATTTCTAGACAAATATGAAATTAAGATAGATCAAAGAAGAGAGATAAACAATAGTAAAACAACAGAGGACTGTCAGAGCCTCTGTACCACCCTACTGACAGGACAGGACAGTCAGAGCCTCTGTACCACCCTACTGACAGGACAGTCAGAGCCTCTGTACCACCCTACTGACAGGACAGTCAGAGCCTCTGTACCACCCTACTGACAGGACAGTCAGAGCCTCTGTACCACCCTACTGACAGGACAGTCAGAGCCTCTGTACCACCCTACTGACAGGACAGTCAGAGCCTCTGTACCACCCTACTGACAGGACAGTCAGAGCCTCTGTACCACCCTACTGACAGGACTGTCAGAGCCTCTGTACCACCCTACTGACAGGACTGTCAGAGCCTCTGTACCACCCTACTGACAGGACTGTCAGAGCCTCTGTACCACCCTACTGACAGGACTGTCAGAGCCTCTGTACCACCCTACTGACAGGACTGTCAGAGCCTCTGTACCACCCTACTGACAGGACTGTCAGAGCCTCTGTACCACCCTACTGACAGGACAGTCAGAGCCTCTGTACCACCCTACTGACAGGACAGTCAGAGCCTCTGTACCACCCTACTGACAGGACTGTCAGAGCCTCTGTACCACCCTACTGACAGGACTGTCAGAGCCTCTGTACCACCATACTGACAGGACTGTCAGAGCCTCTGTACCACCATACTGACAGGACTGTCAGAGCCTCTGTACCACCATACTGACTGGCTACTAATCAAGTCATGTCAAAACACAACAGATTTCTCTCTCCAGTTTTGTGGATACTAGATGTATAAAAATCCTATCTGAATCATACAGCCTGTAGATAGTCAGTCTCCCTTGTGTGTCAGTCTCAGTCCCACCGTGTCCTATTGACAGGTCATGTAAGTTATGCTCCCTATCCTATAATGCAAAACTCCCTTAAGATTGAGTCAGAGGTGTTGAAACGTTTATAAAAAGCTCAGTGTAGGGAGCTACTGAGTGGGGCAGAAGTCTAAGGCACTGCATTGCATGCAGTAGTGCTAGAGGCGTTACTACGGTCCTGGGTTCATATCCCGGGCTGTGCCACAACCGACCATGGTAGGGAGTCCCATAGGACGGCGCACAATTGTCCCAGCATCGTCCGGGTTAGGGGAGGCTTTGGCCCAGCATCGTCCGGGTTAGGGGAGGGTTTGGCCCAGCATCGTCCGGGTTAGGGGAGGGTTTGGCCCAGCATCGTCCGGGTTAGGGGAGGGTTTGGCCCAGCATCGTCCGGGTTAGGGGAGGGTTTAGCCCAGCATCGTCCGGGTTAGGGGAGGGTTTAGCCCAGCATCGTCCGGGTTAGGGGAGGGTTTGGCCCAGCATCGTCCGGGTTAGGGGAGGGTTTGGCCCAGCATCGTCCGGGTTAGGGGTGGGTTTGGCCGGTGGGGCTTTACTTGGCTCATCACACTCTAGCGACTCCTTGTGGCGGGCCGGGTGCCTGCGGGCTGACCTCAGATGCCAGTTGAACGGTGTTTTCCTTCGACACATTGGTGCGGCTGGCTTCCGGATTAAGCTGGCGGGTGTTAAGGAGCGCGGTTTGCAGGTCATGTTTCGAAGGACGTATGGACTCCACCTTCGCCTCTCCCGAGCCCGTTGGTGAGTTGCAGCGATGACACAAGATTGAACAATTTGGGAGAACGGGGGGGGGGATAAAATACAAAATAAATAAATAAAATAAGAAAAGCTCAGTGTATAGCCTTGAAGAAATACATCCTAGTTTCCTATCCTTTGGGTGATGAGGCATATGTCAGTGACGGTCATATGTCATGTGACTCTATACCACATCTGTCCGGAATATTCTGTGACTGATTATATTCCCTGTCAAGCATTCCCTAACAGCAGGTGTGTGTGTGTGTGTGTGTGTAGTCAGTAATAATCGTGGACATTCCCTGTGCTGACGACTCATGTTGAGCTCCCAGTATTGAGTTAGTTAGCGGTTGACTCAACAAAAAGAGACAGAGAGACAGAGGAGAAGTTCCTGATATGGGAGAAATGACCAGAGAGAACAGAGAACTAAGGAAATGAAACTCGAGGAGCTGCTTCCAAGCTCTTACATTCATCACCAGGTATGTTTTAACTGTGTGGACTAGAAGTTATGACATATACACACACATATATACAGTGCATTTGGAAAGTACTCAGACCCCTTGGGTTTTTTCCACATTTTGTTAGGTTACAGCCTTATTCCTCAAATCAATCTACACACAATATCCCATAATGACAAAGCAAAAACAGGATTGTAGAAATGTTTGCTAATTTATAAAGCAATTAAACTGAAATATCACATTTACTTAAGTATTCAGACTCTTTCTTCCGGTACTTTGTTGAAGCACCTTTGGCAGCGATTACAGCCTCGAGTCTTCTTGAGTATGACGCTACAAGCTTGGCACACGTGTATTTTGGGAGTTTCTCCCATTCTTCTCTGCAGACCCTCTTAAGCTCTGTCAGGTTGGATAGGGAGCGTCGCTGCAAAGCTATTTTCAGGTCTCTCCAGAGATGTTCGATCAGGTTCAAGTCTGGGCTCTGGCTGGGCCACTCAAAGACATTCAGAGACTTGTCCAGAAGCCACTTCAGTGTTGTCTTGGCGGTGTGTTTAGGGTCATTGTCCTGTTGGAAGACGAACCTTCGCCCGCAGTCTAAGGTCCAGAGCAGGTTTTCATCAAGTAGCTTTTCAGACAAGAGAATGTTGTTTCTCTGACGAGTGCCTTCAGTCCGGCCACTCTACCACAAAGGTCTGATTGGTGGAGTGCTCCACCAATCAGACCTTTGTGGTAGAGTGCTGCAGAGATGTGCCTTTCCAAATCATGTCCAATGAATTGAATTTACCACAGGTGGACGCCAATCAAGTTGTAGAAACATCTCAAGGATGATCAATGGAAACAGGATGCACCTGAGCTCAATTTTGAGTCTCATCGCAAAGGGTCTGAATACTTAAGTAAATAACATATTTCTGTTTTTTTAAATAGATTTACAAAAATGTCTAAAATCCTGTTTTCACTTTGTCATTAGGTGGTATTGTGATGTCATTAGGTGGTATTGTGATGTCATTAGGTGGTATTGTGATGTCATTAGGTGGTATTGTGTGTAGATTGCTGAGGATTTTTATTTATTTAATCTATTTCAGAATAAGTCTGTAACCGAAGGCACCGAATATACACATATTACAATCTTGCTGAATGTGATCCTTCTAGACACAGATGCATTGAGTGGTTCTGAATGTAGGCTACACACACACACACACACACACACACACACACACACACACACACCTTTATAGATGAAACTGAATCTATTCCATAAAGAACCTGGATCGTTTCCAAACATCCCATTTGAGCCCCGTTATTGTTAGCTAGCCCCGTGTGAAAAATGGTACTTACCGTCTGGGTATCGGAGGTCTTCTCCATATTCACCACCTCAAACTCTGACAGACCTTCCTAGAAGCACCAAACAGGAAAATGACAAACTGTAAATAGATCCAGACTGAACTTCTGGATGGCATTTTTAATGTCTCTGCGTCCAGTGAGAAGGATAGTTAGAGGTAGTTTGGCGAGCCAATGCTAACTAGCATTAGCGCAACGGCACTGGAAGTCTATGAGAACAGCTAGCATGCTGCGCTAACGCTAGTTAGAAACTTCAAACTACACGTAGAGACATAAAAATGTTATCCACGAGTTCGCCTGACTCCGGGTAAGTAGAAAAAGGGCTTCATGGCAAAAAAAACAACTAACCCTTTAACACTAGAACAGATAAAGCAGCCATTTTGACTGCTCGTGAATTTGATTTATGTCTCTGCCATTTTGTAAGTCATGCCCCGCTCCGTCCTTGATTTTTCCTAAATAAGTCTATAACACGGTGTTAGAATCACAAACAAAACTAGAGTTACAAGCAGTTACAGGAGGGCATTTTTTTATGGTTTTCCCCAGTTGCCCCTACTTCTTCCAACAGTTACAGGAGGGCATTTTTTTATGGTTTTCCCCAGTTGCCCCTACTTCTTCCAACAGTTACAGGAGGGCATTTTTTAATGGTTTTCCCCAGTTGCCCCTACTTCTTCCAACAGTTACAGGAGGGCATTTTTTAATGGTTTTCCCCAGTTGCCCCTACTTCTTCCAACAGTTACAGGAGGGCATTTTTTAATGGTTTTCCCCAGTTGCCCCTACTTCTTCCAACGGTTACAGGAGGTCATTTTTTAATGGTTTTCCCCAGTTGCCCCTACTTCTTCCAACGGTTACAGGAGGTCATTTTTTAATGGTTTTCCCCAGTTGCCCCTACTTCTTCCAACAGTTTTATTTCTTTATTTCACCTTTATTTAACCAGGTAGGCTAGTTGAGAACAAGTTCTCATTTACAACTGCGACCTGGCCAAGATAAAGCACAGCAGTGTCAACAGACAACAACACAGAGTTACACATGGAGTAAAACAATTAACAAGTCAATAACACTGTAGAAAAAAAGAAAAAAAAAAGTCTATATACATTGTGTGCAAAAGGCATGAGGAGGTAGGCGAATAATTACAATTTAGCAGATTAACACTGGAGTGATAAATGATCAGAAGGTCGTGTACAGGTAGAGATACTGGTGTGCAAAAAAGCAGAAAAGTAAATAAATAAAAACAGTATGGGGATGAGGTAGGTAAATTGGGTGGGCTATTTACCGATGGACTATGTACAGCTGCAGTGATCGGTTAGCTGCTCAGATAGCAGATGTTTAAAGTTGGTGAGGGAGATAAGTCTCCAACTTCAGGGATTTTTGCAATTCGTTCCAGTCACAGGCAGCAGAGAACTGGAAGAAAAGGCGGCCAAATGAGGTGTTGGCTTTAGGGATGATCAGTGAGATACACCTGCTGGAGCGCGTGCTATGGGTGGGTGTTGCCATTGTGACCAGTGAACTGAGATACAGTCTAGCCAGACACCTAGGTACTTATAGATGTCCACTTATTCTAAGTCAGAACCATCCAGGGCGGTGATGCTAGTCAGGCGTGCAGGTGCAGGCAGCGAGCGGTTGAAAAGCATGCATTTGGTTTTACTAGCGTTTAAGAGCAGTTGGAGGCCACGGAAGGAGTGTTGTATGGCATTGAAGCTCGTTTGGAGGTTAGATAGCACAGTGTCCAAGGAAGGGCCAGAAGTATACAGAATGGTGTCGTCTGCGTAGAGGTGGATCAGGGAATCGCCCGCAGCAAGAGCAATATCATTGATATATACAGAGAAAAGAGTCGGCCCGAGAATTGAACCCTGTGGCACCCCCATAGAGACTGCCAGAGGACCGGACAACATGCCCTCCGAGGCTACTGAGTCTGCCTATAAGAATATGGTGACTGACAGTAGGGCCTGCTCCGCTACTTCTCCCGACAGTAAACAGGGCCTGCTCCGCTACTTCTCCCGACAGTAAACAGGGCCTGCTCCGCTACTTCTCCCGACAGTAAACAGGGCCTGCTCCGCTACTTCTCCCGACAGTAAACAGGGCCTGCTCCGCTACTTCTCCCGACAGTAAACAGGGCCTGCTCCGCTACTTCTCCCGACAGTAAACAGGGCCTGCTCCGCTACTTCTCCCGACAGTAAACAGGGCCTGCTCCGCTACTTCTCCCGACAGTAAACAGGGCCTGCTCCGCTACTTCTCCCGACAGTAAACAGGGCCTGCTCCGCTACTTCTCCCGACAGTAAACAGGGCCTGCTCCGCTACTTCTCCCGACAGTAAACAGGGCCTGCTCCGCTACTTCTCCCGACAGTAAACAGGGCCTGCTCCGCTACTTCTCCCGACAGTAAACAGGGCCTGCTCCGCTACTTCTCCCGACAGTAAACAGGGCCTGCTCCGCTACTTCTCCCGACAGTAAACAGGGCCTGCTCCGCTACTTCTCCCGACAGTAAACAGGGCCTGCTCCGCTACTTCTCCCGACAGTAAACAGGGCCTGCTCCGCTACTTCTCCCGACAGTAAACAGGGCCTGCTCCGCTACTTCTCCCGACAGTAAACAGGGCCTGCTCCGCTACTTCTCCCGACAGTAAACAGGGCCTGCTCCGCTACTTCTCCCGACAGTAAACAGGGCCTGCTCCGCTACTTCTCCCGACAGTAAACAGGGCCTGCTCCGCTACTTCTCCCGACCGTAAACAGGGCCTGCTCCGCTACTTCTCCCGACAGTAAACAGGGCCTGCTCCATTACTTCTCCCGACAGTAAACAGGGCCTGCTCCATTACTTCTCCCGACAGTAGACAGGGCCTGCTCTATTACTTCTCCCGACAGTAAACAGGGCCTGCTCCGCTACTTCTCCCGACAGTAAACAGGGCCTGCTCCGCTACTTCTCCCGACCGTAAACAGGGCCTGCTCCATTACTTCTCCCGACAGTAAACAGGGCCTGCTCCATTACTTCTCCCGACAGTAAACAGGGCCTGCTCCATTACTTCTCCCGACAGTAAACAGGGCCTGCTCCATTACTTCTCCCGACAGTAAACAGGGCCTGCTCCATTACTTCTCCCGACAGTAAACAGGGCCTGCTCCATTACTTCTCCCGACAGTAAACAGGGCCTGCTCCATTACTTCTCCCGACAGTAAACAGGGCCTGCTCCATTACTTCTCCCGACCGTAAACAGGGCCTGCTCCGCTACTTCTCCCGACCGTAAACAGGGCCTGCTCCGCTACTTCTCCCGACCGTAAACAGGGCCTGCTCCGCTACTTCTCCCGACCGTAAACAGGGCCTGCTCCGCTACTTCTCCCGACAGTAAACAGGGCCTGCTCCGCTACTTCTCCCGACAGTAAACAGGGCCTGCTCCGCTACTTCTCCCGACAGTAAACAGGGCCTGCTCCGCTACTTCTCCCGACAGTAAACAGGGCCTGCTCCGCTACTTCTCCCGACAGTAAACAGGGCCTGCTCTGCTACTTCTCCCGACAGTAAACAGGGCCTGCTCCGCTACATGGACAATTTCTTAACTTCACTGTCATTGGGCCAAAAAGTTTCTTGCAAAGAAAACAAGTCCGGCTGGCACCATGAACAAAGTGAGACGGGAGCTCCCTCCCTCTCTGAACATAAAGCACCTGCACAGCCGTTGTACAACGGTGCTGAAGAATGACCAGTGTAACTAAACCAAACCCCGGCAGTCTAACTAAACCAAACCCCGGCAGTCTAACTAACCCAAACCCCGGCAGTCTAACTAACCCCGGCAGTCTAACTAACCCCGGCAGTCTAACTAACCCCGGCAGTCTAACTAACCCCGGCAGTCTAACTAACCCCGGCAGTCTAACTAACCCCGGCAGTCTAACTAACCCCGGCAGTCTAACTAACCCCGGCAGTCTAACTAACCCCGGCAGTCTAACTAACCCCGGCAGTCTAACTAACCCCGGCAGTCTAACTAACCCTGGCAGTGTAAGACAACAGGACACAAAGAGAGAACCAGAGACTATTGCTACTTTCAGTTAGCCTTTGCTGGAAGCCAGAAACCAGTTGGCACAGACCTAAAAGCACCACCTTGACATGTGAATGTTACGTTTCAGATGTAGGCTAATAAGGCTGTACTTAATGTGCTGGATTGCTCAGCCTGATCAATAACATCTAGAAAATATGAAGTACTCTAAAGCTGTAAAGTAATATCTGTTGACTTACGCTGGGCTGCTCATGATTTAGGGCCTTCCCCGTTGGCTGACTCTCTCTCTGGTCCATACTGGGCTGGCGGTGAAGCTTCCCCTGACCTGAAACAGTCAGGAGTCGCCGTTATACAGGGTTGTTATATAGTCGCAGCACTGTTACAGGGTTGTTATATAGTCACAGCGCTGTTACAGGGTCGTTATATAGTCACAGCGCTGTTATATAGTCACACCACTGTTACAGGGTCGTTATATAGTCGCAGCACTGTTACAGGGTCGTTATAGTCGCACCACTGTTACAGGGTTGTTATATAGTCACACCACAGTTACAGGGTCGTTATATAGTCACACCACTGTTATAGGGTCGTTATATAGTCACACCACTGTTATATAGTCACACCAATGTTACAGGGTCCTTATATATATATATATAGTCGCCCCACTGTTATATAGTCACACCACTGTTACAGGGTTGTTATATAGTCACACCACTGTCACAGCGCTGTTATATAGTCACACCACTGTTACAGGGTCGTTATATAGTCGCAGCACTGTTACAGGGTCGTTATATAGTCACACCACAGTTACAGGGTTGTTATATAGTCACTGCACAGTTACAGGGTTGTTATATAGTCACTGCACAGTTACAGGGTCGTTATATAGTCACAGCGCTGTTATATAGTCACACCACTGTTACAGGGTCATTATATAGTCACACCACTGTTATAGGGTCGTTATATAGTCACACCACTGTTATATAGTCACACCACTGTTACAGGGTCCTTATATATAGTCGCCCCACTGTTATATAGTCACACCACTGTTACAGGGTCGTTATATAGTCACACCACTGTTATATAGTCACTCCACTGCTACAGGGTCGTTATATAGTTAACTGCCTTGTTCAGGGGCAGAATGACAGATTTTTAACTTGTCAGCTCGGGATGCGATCTAGCAACCTTTCGGTTACTGGCTCAACTCGCTAACCACTAGGCTACCTGCCGTTATATGGTCATTATATAGTGTTAGCAACCGCCTATAGAAACCTCAGGAAAAGCTTGCTGTTACAGGTCCAATGCAGCCGTTTTTACCTCAATATTAAATTATTTGGTCAATAAGAAACAAAAATTGTTCCTTAGCAAAGAGCAATTTCTCAAGAAAGAATTTTGCTAGGACTGTCTGGGAGTGGTCTGAGTGGGGAGGGGGAAACTGAAAATGTATTGTTCAGCAGAGAGATTCTTATTGGTCTAATAACAAATGGACTGCATAGTGATGTCACCATGGAAGGCCAAAACTCCATCCAACTAAAACAGGTTGTAATTTCAGCTGGCCTTGTCAAAACAGCTGGCCTTGTCAAAACAGCTGGCCTTGTCAAAACAGCTGGCCTTGTCAAAACAGCTGGCAGACTAAAATGCCATTGTCATATTCACAAAATTATTCCAACTCCTAGTGTAAATATATAGAAAACACAGGATAATCACGTTTTTCACTGCACTGGGCCATTGATGATAACATACGGCTGTAAATAATGAATAATCATGTAAGAAACCCATCTCTGATAGCATACCTTGTGTCTCAGTCTGAACAGGTCCTCCCATACACAGACTGGTAGCGAAGCTGGAGGTAGAAGACTTCAGGGCCTCGTTGTCTCTGACCAGCTCCTCTACACGCTGACGCAACTTAGAAGCCTCCCACTGAGACTCCTCCAACAGGTCTCCTACACACCAAACCATTAGTAACAACCGTATTCACAGCAGTAACAAACTGCTCCTACACACCAGAGACAGCTAGAAACAGCTTGACTTGAAGTAGGCCTAGTCACTTGTTCATTATGGGTTGTGGCATATAGATGAATGTTATTCACAGTCTACATGACCTATAATACGTGATGGATAGACAGTAGCTAGTGTTTCTGATGACTAACAACTAAATCATGCCGACCCTGAGAACATTACTCATTACAGAGAAACGGCACATAACCAAAGAATGGACTACGCCAACACTCACTAGTCCCAAGTCACTACAGAGAAACTCCCTGCAAACACTACAGCACATTCCAAAGAATGGAATCAGGTCTAACCACATTGTTCCTACAAGGCTATGAGAATGGAATATGTAGCTATAATGTATAGGTCACAACACTAATCTAGACAGATGAGTGTGATGAGGGTTGAGGTCCTGGTTGTGTGGGGTATGGTCTCGAGATCCGTCAGATCACATGTAGTTAACCCAGGTCTACTGCTGTACTGTACAATGGCATTGGTACAACGTCACAAGTACCTACTCTAACACAGATATATGGAGGGGGGGGGGGGGGTTGTTTAAAGAGCTGTAGTCTTACATGGAATATAAATCATTTGAAATTGCCCGAACTAAAATCTTAGATAATGTGGTCAAATGCCTGATTACATTCTGTCCACAAGTGATTAGGATCATAATAAAGAGCTGGTGATCTAGACCAGAGAGGTAGTATATATATATCAGATTAGGATCATAATAGAGAGCTGGTGATCTAGACCAGAGAGGTAGTATATATATATATATATATCAGATTAGGATCATAATAAAGAGCTGGTGATCTAGACCAGAGAGGTAGTATATATATCAGATTAGGATCATAATAGAGAGCTGGTGATCTAGACCAGAGAGGTAGTATATATATCAGATTAGGATCATAATAGAGAGCTGGTGATCTAGACCAGAGAGGTAGTATATATATCAGATTAGGATCATAATAGAGAGCTGGTGATCTAGACCAGAGAGGTAGTATATGTATCAGATTAGGATCATAATAAAGAGCTGGTGATCTAGACCAGAGAGGTAGTATATATATCAGATTAGGATCATAATAGAGAGCTGGTGATCTAGACCAGAGAGGTAGTATATATATATATATATATATCAGATTAGGATCATAATAGAGAGCTGGTGATCTAGACCAGAGAGGTAGTATATATATATATATATATATCAGATTAGGATCATAATAAAGAGCTGGTGATCTAGACCAGAGAGGTAGTATATATATCAGATTAGGATCATAATAGAGAGCTGGTGATCTAGACCAGAGAGGTTGTATATATATCAGATTAGGATCATAATAAAGAGCTGGTGATCTAGACCAGAGAGGTAGTATATATATATCAGATTAGGATCATAATAGAGAGCTGGTGATCTAGACCAGAGAGGTAGTATATATATCAGATTAGGATCATAATAAAGAGCTGGTGATCTAGACCAGAGAGGTAGTATATATCACAAAAGCAGGTACGGACCTAAGCTCTTGAGTCCCTTCATCCTCTCTCTGAGCACGCTGTTCTCTTCCAGTAGTAGTCTGTAGCTTCCCCCTCCACCGCTGCTGCCCTCCTCCCTGGCCTCTCTGGGCTTAGCCTCACCCCCGCCTGGGTCGTAGATACGATAGGGCCCTTTTCCTTCCATTGCCACTGATTCACTTACCAGGCATGGTGCTGGGAACTGGAGGAACAACAGAACAGAAACATCAATAGGAAAGAACCAATAGAAAAAGAGAGGCAGAGCTGTGTGGGAGGTTTCAGTTAGGGAATGTGTTTTGACTGTGCTCAGTAACTTCTGTGACAGTATGGGGAACTAGGCTAATGTCATGTTTACCGTTTGTCATGGGAGAACCTATACTTCAGTAGCCAGATCCCAGATCTGTTTTTACCATTACCTCCTTGGCATGGCAATGAGTGACAAGGAGTTAACTAACTGATCTGGGACCAGGCTAAATCAATAGCTATATCACACAAGGCTAAGGGGGAAACTAATAGACATTGAGATGTTTAGCCTGCCATAACAAAATGCATACCACATACATGAGGAAAAGTACTAACCTCATACTGCCTAAGGAGAAGTACTAACCTCATACTGCCTAAGGAGAAGTACTAACCTCATACTGCCTAAGGAGAAGTACTAACCTCATACTGCCTAAGGAGAAGTACTAACCTCATACTGCCTAAGGAGAAGTACTAACCTCATACTGCCTAAGGAGAAGTACTAACCTCATACTGCCTAAGGAGAAGTACTAACCTTATACAGGGGAAGAAGTTTGGTTATATAACAAGCATTGTGTTGGTTCCCCACCCTAAACCATTTACAAAGTAAAGAGGCTTTAACCCCACCATCAAAAGGGGATTTCTGCAAAAGCTATTGAGACACAATCATTTGAATGTGTAACTTACACACACCGATGTGTTCAAGTCATTGAGTGATAAGAAGGATGTAACAATGCCACACTGGAGAATGCCCGGCAGAAAAATGACCATGCAATATTTAAACTGAACTTCCAGCCAGACAGATGAGAAACAAAGACATTGTACAGTAACCAGATGATTTGAAAGACCCTTGCTAGTGCAGTTGACATCCGATGCAAAATATAATAATGAAATGAAAGACAAGACATTCTTTTAGAAAACGTCATCATTCAAACCAATTGAAGCTGGATGTTGTCATGAGATGTGATGACATCAACCTCACGTTACAACACCACATCATCATCCAACTCACTCTGGCGTCTTTTCGGCCTCTCTTTCTTTCTTCGTTCATTATTGATTAGAAGAAACGGCTAAAGTGTCCAGTCCAGAAAATATAAAGGTCCCTGATTAGATGACAAGCGAGAACAACATCTGTCGCGGTTCAGTAGTTAGTAGCGACATCCGACTGTTACACTAGTTTAGTTAATGTTAATGACTAGCATGAAGCTAACTAACGTTAGTCATCAGTTGCTATATGCTAGGATGTTGGAAAACCGTCAGCTAACAAGTAGGGCATCAGACTGTTTAGCAAGCTAACATTATGCTTACTTGAACGATAGCTAATTCATATTATCCGTTAGCTAGCTATCTGTCAAAGTATTTCTACAAGATAACCTGGCTAACCCGTTAGCTGATTGTCATGCAAATACTAGCTAACATGACAGATTATATCTTACAGATAACTAACTAACGTTAACTAGCCATTTGCTACGCATCAAAACCAGTGTGTTTCCTGATAACGTAGCTAGCCAGCTTTAAATTAATTTCATGGTAACCAAAGAACAAAGAGATCGTTGGCTTGTGTTAGCTACCTTTCTGCTTCAGTGGCTCCTTCGATTTGCCCAGACAACCAATTGCGGAAGTGGTCTCTGCTGTAACCTGGGAAAGTCCACCTCGCTCTCGTCTGATGTAAACAGCTGTGGTTGACAACCGGGCCGACCAATGCAGACGCTTGACACAGACTGGTGTAATATTTAAAGAGACAGTGCAGGGTTTTGCTCCAAACCTTGGTAATGTAGGGATTGGGACTGCACGATTACAGTCAGAGTAAGGCTTTGACCGGTTACCTTCTACCACCAGGGGCCTGTTGCACAAAAGTAGAATTAAGACATCCGGGATAAATGACTCAGCTGAGCTCAATGAAGCCAAAACATGTGCGTCCAGGCTTAATTGGTTGCAAAGACCAAGCCAGGATGAGCAGACACGGATTCATTAAGCCAGGTGAAACCAATCCTGGATAGGTGCGCGCTCACGGCTCACTCAAATAGACCCCGCCACAGATCACAGATTAACTGATTTACCATGGCAACTAGAGCCGCGTACTTTTCCCCGTCGGAAGCACAAATCCTCATGGAGGCATACGAAGAGGTAAAAGATATAATTAAGAAGAAAGGCAACACCGCCACAGTGATAAAGCAAAGAGAAAAAGCGTGGCAAAGTATTGCAGACCGCCTGAATGCGTAAGTAGTGCACAATTACACACTCACCGCTCCGCTGAAACATCACAATTACAATTCAAATATTTAATTCACATCTCCAAAAATGCAGTTGTACTGTAATTATGAAACGGTTAAATTTTTTATTGAAATGCACTGCAGATATGAGTGAAATTGTGTAAAGTAACTCCATCACACTGTATAAAGCTATGATACATTTTTTGATATTTTTACTGAAAACAAGACAAAAATACCAAGTAATTTTTTGCAGTGTGACTCCATTAAATGTGTGTGTGTGTGTGTGTGTGTGTGTGTGTGTGTGTGTGTGTGTGTGTAGATTAAACATGAACGGGCCAAAACGGACATGGCAGCAGGTCAAAATCAAATACAAGAACATTCTGCAGAATGGTATGGTCCCTGACTAATATTTAACAAAGCACAAGCATATATTGTACCCAGAAGGTGCCTGCTCACACATTGTCTGTACTGTTTTAGCAGTGAAAAAGAATACCCACAGACAAGGCACGGGTGGTGGGTCACCAAAGGCTGACCTTACCCCAGCAGAGGACATGGCCTTGGAGCTAAATAAAGGCAGGCCCGTCTTAGAGGGGATCCCTGGGGGGAAAGAGACGAGCATAGGTTCTTCCCAAGATGCCACCCGCTTCATTCAAGGTATGTCCTTCCATCTCTACATGGGATACAACCACATTCATATTGAATCAATTTGGACTGTCTGACTTTGGTTTACCTATTGCCTTGCAGTGTCTGGCAGCACTGTGTTCCTGTTAGAGCCACCAGCACAAGCACCAGACGATGCTGAGCCAGTGAGTACTCCATCAAAGGCATACTGTAGGCCTGGCATGTCTTGTCTACTAGCTTCAATATGAATCCGATTAAATGTGATAGGGTGAAGGCCCCAGTGCAGCAGCAACAGCACATGATGGAGACGATGAGGAGGAGGAGACCATCTCTCTGGATTCCAGAAGGCATGAGGTATCATGTTAAGACTGTGAAAGTACTATTTACTCTACAATGGTGAGGAGTCCTCATCAAAATCAAAAAATCTAATTTCTTTTACAGGACCCAGATGCTATACAGTGGGAAAACCAGCCTGGCAACATAGTGCGTATTAATAAAAGGACACCACATCCTGCCAAATTCCAGCTGCGCTAATTGTATTGTGTTCACAGAGCTCACAAGCTATCAGAAAGTTGTATGGCAACCACCTCCGGCGCCAAATAGAACTGGCAGACATAGACATTCAGTACAAGAAGAAAAAGATGGAAAATCTTGCACTGGAGTTCGAAATAAAAAAGAGGACAATTAGGAAACTGGACCTTGAAATAAAAAAACTTGAGAGGGAGGTGAGATATGCCTTTAATGTACACTGTATGCTAACTGTAACACAAATGTATTAATCATTATTTTTCTTTCCTCCCCCAGCTCCAAGAAGATGACACGGCTCAAAATAAAAATTAGGTATATTCTCGTAAAGTCAAGTGAGCCATGACATATGAGCTCTTATTGTGAGCACACAGGACGGTGGCATCTTTCTAAGGTTTTTTTTATTTTCCCAGCAATCAGTACAACCAAGTCATCGTTATAAGGCATCGCCCTCTTTTGCCCACCCCCCCAGCACCAGGTGTGGCCACTAGCCTATATGAAGGCCCAAAATTGTGTGTTCCTTTCTGCTCTGACAATGGCATGCCCATTCGTGCGAGATGTGGTGGATGAAGAAGCACTTGTGCTGAGGAGAGCCTTCAGGCGAGAAAGGGTCTTCAGGGACCGGTTGGACCCACTGGCCTTCCCTGATGACCATCTATATGAAAGATACAGGTTTTCTGCAGATGGCATCAGGTATCTATGCAGACTACTGGGTCCCAGGATTAAGCACCGCACTGCACGGAGCCATGCACTGAGTGTGTGTCTGGCTATCAAAGCATTAGCAGATGTCTTCATCTCCTTCCCTGGCCACAGAAGACTCTGTGACATCAAAGAGGAGTTCTATAGGATTGCAGGTAAGAGGATCTACAAATTACAGGACAACTGTTAACACATAGTAGGATACTCATTACTTTGTGTGACAGGTTTCCCCAATGTCATTGGTGCAGTGGACTGCACACACATAAGGATAAAAGCCCCCTCAGGTGCCCATGAGGCTGATTTTGTGAATAGGAAATCCTTTCACAGCATTAATGTTCAGGTGAACATAACTTTTTGATATTGTCCATTGACGAACACTCTGCATTGCCAGTGATGTGCATTGATTGGTGTAATATTCCTCATCTTATGATTTCAGATGGTCTGCAATGCTGACTGTGTGATCAGCAATGTTGTGGCAAAATGGCCTGGCTCAGTCCATGACTCCAGAATCTTTCGGGCCTCTGAAATCTATCAGTGCCTATCACAAGGTAAGCCACACAACCCCTATTTATAACCATCATGGCTGTGTCAAGAATATCACTGTGTTTATGAGGTAGTAATGATGAGATTTTGTGTTGACAGGTGAATTCTCTGGTGTGTTGCTGGGAGACAGGGGGTATGGCTGCCAGCCTTTTCTCCTGACACCTTTCACAGACCCCCAGGAAGCACAGCAGGCCTACAACCATGCCCATGCCAGGACCAGGGCCAGAGTTGAAATGACCTTTGGCCTCCTGAAGGCATGCTTTCACTGCCTTCACAAATTAAGGGTCAGCCCTGTTAGGGCATGTGATATTACTGTGGCTTGTGCTGTCCTCCACAATGTGGCCTGCCTGAGGAAGGAGAGGGCCCCCAGAGTGCCACCAGCCATGGACTGGGACAATCCGGCAATCTTCCCTGATGACGACAGTGGTCGGCTGCTGAGGGACCAATATGTGTTGAATTATTTTAGTTAGTATGTGTGCTTTCAATTTTGGTTAAATATGTCCTGCGGTGGCAGAGGAATTTGGGTTTTTTTGGGTTCGTTTTTTTGACGAATTTGGCCTCTTATGATGTTTGTGCGGTATACTGTGTGTAATACAAGGCTGCAGGGAGGCTACTGCATCCATTCATTTGTCTGTTCAGTTGATGTGTATGGATTTGTCCTGCATTTATTTTAGTGTGCAGACATGCAGGGTGTGTTATATACAGACCTTTGAATGTGTATGTATCATTTTGTATAATATGCTTGGATTCTGTGCTTTCCATCTTGTAGAGTCACTGTGACTTCAGTTTCGAAAGGAGCTGATGGTTTACCTGCTTTGTTTTGTCCTTATTCAATAAAGGAACATAATGTTACACATTGTGTTTTTATATTCATATGGAATGTGTATTTGTTTATATGACAGAGTACTAGGGCCACACTGAAGAAAAAGGATAAAGTCATACATTTATGAGGCTGGTTCTTTCTGCAGAAAAGCTACATATTGTTTTTACAGTTTTGATACTTATGACAATGTGATACTTAATATTCTGGCACATCAGCATGTCTTTGTTTATGAAACCATACTGAAGTACAATTTCACGAAATGCCCCACATCTGTCATTTTAACAACTGTCCTCCTTTAAAACAACTGGTTACAATATTATGACTTGTGTTTTTTCCCCTCTGTGGCCCTAATATTCTATCATTTTATATATATAGTCTATGGGAAACTGTAAATTATCTAATGATAGCAACATCATCTAAAAATCATTTTTTATCCAAAATCATTGAAATTAATGATCACAAACGTTTAAATAACAGTGGGTCTAGTTATGTGATAACAATGTATAGTGAGCAGTGAAATAACTATTGGTTTCCATTTGTGGTGACTGCTGACTGACATTAGGGATGAGATTAAATAGATCCTGGAATTTAGCCTGGTCTGGAGCAGGCTAGCTCCACAGAATAAATCTCCATGGTAATTTATACCATAACATATCCTCCTGCCCCCTATCCATCTTTAGTGCAACCGGATTACGGATCAATTGAGCCAGGATCCTGGCTTAATCCCTTATCCTAGTTTTGTGCAACAGGCCCCAGGGCTTCAAAGCTACAACGGTTAGCTGAAACAATAACAAAGCAGACAACACACTGTGTTATCACGCCTCTGATATGGACCTGGAGTCATGTAACCATTCTCCAATTCATAGACAGAGCTGTAGATGCAAGGAGGACTGACCATCCATGATATAACTTATTGTTATGAGGCTATACAGTGTTAGTTTACTTTTAAGTTGTTTACAAACATTGGAGTAAAACAAGTTTATATTTCGGGTTCAGATGGGGTATGACTGTTAAACTAATCTCATGAGGCATTTACCAATTGTATTCTTCAGGAATCAACGGGTATATATAATTAATTATTAGTATAAAAAAAATGATGTAGCAACTATGGATTCTAGCTATTAGCTCCACACGTCTAGGCAGAGGCTGTAGTACAGTCACAGACTTCACTACTCCTTCACAGCTCCACACCTCTAGGTAGAGACTGTAGTACAGTCACATAGACTTCACTACTCCTTTACAGCTCCACACCTCTAGGTAGAGACTGTAGTACAGTCACAGACTTCACTACTCCTTCACAGCTCCACACCTCTAGGCAGAGGCTGTAGTACAGTCACAGACTTCACTACTCCTTCACAGCTCCACACCTCTAGGTAGAGACTGTAGTACAGTCACATAGACTTCACTACTCCTTTACAGCTCCACACCTCTAGGCAGAGGCTGTAGTACAGTCACACATTCACTACTCCTTTACAGCTCCACACGTCTAGGCAGAGGCTGTAGTACAGTCACATAGACTTCACTACTCCTTTACAGCTCCACACCTCTAGGCAGAGGCTGTAGTACAGTCACACATTCACTACTCCTTTACAGCTCCACACCTCTAGGCAGAGGCTGTAGTACAGTCACACATTCACTACTCCTTTACAGCTCCACACCTCTAGGTAGAGGCTGTAGTACAGTCACATAGACGTCACTACTCCTTTACAGCTCCACACCTCTAGGTAGAGGCTGTAGTACAGTCACACATTCACTACTCCTTTACAGCTCCACACCTCTAGGTAGAGGCTGTAGTACAGTCACATAGACGTCACTACTCCTTTACAGCTCCACACCTCTAGGCAGAGGCTGTAGTACAGTCACACATTCACTACTCTTTTACAGCTCCACACGTCTAGGCAGAGGCTGTAGTACAGTCACAGACTTCACTACTCCTTCACAGCTCCACACCTCTAGGTAGAGACTGTAGTACAGTCACATAGACTTCACTACTCCTTTACAGCTCCACACCTCTAGGTAGAGACTGTAGTACAGTCACAGACTTCACTACTCCTTCACAGCTCCACACCTCTAGGCAGAGGCTGTAGTACAGTCACAGACTTCACTACTCCTTCACAGCTCCACACCTCTAGGTAGAGACTGTAGTACAGTCACATAGACTTCACTACTCCTTTACAGCTCCACACCTCTAGGCAGAGGCTGTAGTACAGTCACACATTCACTACTCCTTTACAGCTCCACACGTCTAGGCAGAGGCTGTAGTACAGTCACATAGACTTCACTACTCCTTTACAGCTCCACACCTCTAGGCAGAGGCTGTAGTACAGTCACACATTCACTACTCCTTTACAGCTCCACACCTCTAGGCAGAGGCTGTAGTACAGTCACACATTCACTACTCCTTTACAGCTCCACACCTCTAGGTAGAGGCTGTAGTACAGTCACATAGACGTCACTACTCCTTTACAGCTCCACACCTCTAGGTAGAGGCTGTAGTACAGTCACACATTCACTACTCCTTTACAGCTCCACACCTCTAGGTAGAGGCTGTAGTACAGTCACATAGACGTCACTACTCCTTTACAGCTCCACACCTCTAGGCAGAGGCTGTAGTACAGTCACACATTCACTACTCTTTTACAGCTCCACACCTCTAGGCAGAGGCTGTAGTACAGTCACACATTCACTACTCCTTTACAGCTCCACACGTCTAGGCAGAGGCTGTAGTACAGTCACATAGACTTCACTACTCCTTCACAGCTCCACACCTCTAGGTAGAGACTGTAGTACAGTCACATAGACTTCACTACTCCTTTACAGCTCCACACCTCTAGGCAGAGGCTGTAGTACAGTCACACATTCACTACTCCTTTACAGCTCCACACCTCTAGGCAGAGGCTGTAGTACAGTCACACATTCACTACTCCTTTACAGCTCCACACCTCTAGGTAGAGGCTGTAGTACAGTCACATAGACGTCACTACTCCTTTACAGCTCCACACCTCTAGGTAGAGGCTGTAGTACAGTCACACATTCACTACTCCTTTACAGCTCCACACCTCTAGGTAGAGGCTGTAGTACAGTCACATAGACGTCACTACTCCTTTACAGCTCCACACCTCTAGGCAGAGGCTGTAGTACAGTCACACATTCACTACTCTTTTACAGCTCCACACCTCTAGGCAGAGGCTGTAGTACAGTCACACATTCACTACTCCTTTACAGCTCCACACCTCTAGGTAGAGGCTGTAGTACAGTCACATAGACGTCACTACTCCTTTACAGCTCCACACCTCTAGGTAGAGGCTGTAGTACAGTCACATAGACTTCACTACTCCTTCACAGCTCCACACCTCTAGGCAGAGGCTGTAGTACAGTCACATAGACTTCACTACTCCTTTACAGCTCCACATCTCTAGGCAGAGGTTGTAGTACAGTCACATAGACTTCATTACTCCTTTACAGCTCCACACCTCTAGGCAGAGGCTGTAGTACAGTCACATAGACTTCACTACTCCTTCACAGCTCCAAACCTCTAGGCAGAGGCTGTAGTACAGTCACATAGACTTCACTACTCCTTTACAGCTCCACACCTCTAGGTAGAGGCTGTAGTACAGTCACATAGACGTCACTACTCCTTTACAGCTCCACACCTCTAGGCAGAGGCTGTAGTACAGTCACATAGACGTCACTACTCCTTTACAGCTCCACACCTCTAGGCAGAGGCTGTAGTACAGTCACACATTCACTACTCTTTTACAGCTCCACACCTCTAGGCAGAGGCTGTAGTACAGTCACACATTCACTACTCCTTTACAGCTCCACACGTCTAGGCAGAGGCTGTAGTACAGTCACAGACTTCACTACTCCTTCACAGCTCCACACCTCTAGGTAGAGACTGTAGTACAGTCACATAGACTTCACTACTCCTTTACAGCTCCACACCTCTAGGCAGAGGCTGTAGTACAGTCACACATTCACTACTCCTTTACAGCTCCACACCTCTAGGCAGAGGCTGTAGTACAGTCACACATTCACTACTCCTTTACAGCTCCACACCTCTAGGTAGAGGCTGTAGTACAGTCACATAGACGTCACTACTCCTTTACAGCTCCACACCTCTAGGTAGAGGCTGTAGTACAGTCACACATTCACTACTCCTTTACAGCTCCACACCTCTAGGTAGAGGCTGTAGTACAGTCACATAGACGTCACTACTCCTTTACAGCTCCACACCTCTAGGCAGAGGCTGTAGTACAGTCACACATTCACTACTCTTTTACAGCTCCACACCTCTAGGCAGAGGCTGTAGTACAGTCACACATTCACTACTCCTTTACAGCTCCACACCTCTAGGTAGAGGCTGTAGTACAGTCACATAGACGTCACTACTCCTTTACAGCTCCACACCTCTAGGTAGAGGCTGTAGTACAGTCACATAGACTTCACTACTCCTTCACAGCTCCACACCTCTAGGCAGAGGCTGTAGTACAGTCACACATTCACTACTCCTTTACAGCTCCACATCTCTAGGCAGAGGTTGTAGTACAGTCACATAGACTTCATTACTCCTTTACAGCTCCACACCTCTAGGCAGAGGCTGTAGTACAGTCACATAGACTTCACTACTCCTTCACAGCTCCAAACCTCTAGGCAGAGGCTGTAGTACAGTCACATAGACTTCACTACTCCTTTACAGCTCCACACCTCTAGGCAGAGGCTGTAGTACAGTCACACATTCACTACTCCTTTACAGCTCCACACCTCTAGGCAGAGGCTGTAGTACAGTCACACATTCACTACTCCTTTACAGCTCCACACCTCTAGGTAGAGGCTGTAGTACAGTCACATAGACGTCACTACTCCTTTACAGCTCCACACCTCTAGGTAGAGGCTGTAGTACAGTCACACATTCACTACTCCTTTACAGCTCCACACCTCTAGGTAGAGGCTGTAGTACAGTCACATAGACGTCACTACTCCTTTACAGCTCCACACCTCTAGGCAAAGGTTGTAGTACAGTCACATAGACTTCACTACTCCTTCACAGCTCCACACCTCTAGGCAGAGGCTGTAGTACAGTCACACATTCACTACTCCTTTACAGCTCCACACCTCTAGGCAGAGGTTGTAGTACAGTCACATAGACTTCATTACTCCTTTACAGCTCCACACCTCTAGGCAGAGGCTGTAGTACAGTCACACATTCACTACTCCTTTACAGCTCCACACCTCTAGGTAGAGGCTGTAGTACAGTCACATAGACGTCACTACTCCTTTACAGCTCCACACCTCTAGGCAGAGGCTGTAGTACAGTCACATAGACTTCACTACTCCTTCACAGCTCCACACCTCTAGGTAGAGACTGTAGTACAGTCACACATTCACTACTCCTTTACAGCTCCACACCTCTAGGCAGAGGTTGTAGTACAGTCACATAGACTTCATTACTCCTTTACAGCTCCACACCTCTAGGCAGAGGCTGTAGTACAGTCACACATTCACTACTCCTTTACAGCTCCACACCTCTAGGCAGAGGTTGTAGTACAGTCACATAGACTTCATTACTCCTTTACAGCTCCACACCTCTAGGCAGAGGCTGTAGTACAGTCACATAGACGTCACTACTCCTTTACAGCTCCACACCTCTAGGCAGAGGCTTTAGTACAGTCACATAGACTTCACTACTCCTTCACAGCTCCACACCTCTAGGCAGAGGCTGTAGTACAGTCACACATTCACTACTCCTTTACAGCTCCACACCTCTAGGCAGAGGTTGTAGTACAGTCACATAGACTTCATTACTCCTTTACAGCTCCACACCTCTAGGCAGAGGCTGTAGTACAGTCACACATTCACTACTCCTTTACAGCTCCACACCTCTAGGCAGAGGCTGTAGTACAGTCACATAGACTTCACTACTCCTTCACAGCTCCAAACCTCTAGGCAGAGGCTGTAGTACAGTCACATAGACTTCACTACTCCTTTACAGCTCCACACCTCTAGGCAGAGGCTGTAGTACAGTCACACATTCACTACTCCTTTACAGCTCCACACCTCTAGGCAGAGGCTGTAGTACAGTCACATAGACTTCACTACTCCTTTCACGCTCCACACCTCTAGGTAGAGAGCTGTAGTACAGTCACATAGACTTCACTACTCATTCACAGCTCCACACCTCTAGGCAGAGGCTGTAGTACAGTCACACATTCACTACTCCTTTACAGCTCCACATCTCTAGGCAGGGGTTGTAGTACAGTCACATAGACTCATTACTCCTTTACAGCTCCACACCTCTAGGCAGAGGCTGTAGTACAGTCACATAGACTTCACTACTCCTTCACAGCTCCAACCTCTAGGCAGAGGCTGTAGTACAGTCACATAGACTTCACTACTCCTTTACAGCTCCACACCTCTAGGCAGAGGCGTAGTACAGTCACACATTCACTACTCCTTTACAGCTCCACACCTCTAGGCAGAGGCTGTAGTACAGTCACACATTCACTACTCCTTTACAGCTCCACACCTCTAGGTAGAGGCTGTAGTACAGTCACATAGACGTCACTACTCCTTTACAGCTCCACACCTCTAGGTAAGAGGCTGTAGTACAGTCACACATTCACTACTCCTTTACAGCTCCACACCTCTAGGTAGAGGCTGTAGTACAGTCACATAGACGTCATACTCCTTTACAGCTCCACACCTCTAGGCAGAGGCTGTAGTACAGTCACACATTCACTACTCCTTTACAGCTCCACACCTCTAGGCAGAGGTTGTAGTACAGTCACATAGACTTCATTACTCCTTTACAGCTCCACACCTCTAGGCAGAGGCTGTAGTACAGTCACATAGACGTCACTACTCCTTTACAGCTCCACACCTCTAGGCAGAGGCTTTAGTACAGTCACATAGACTTCACTACTCCTTCACAGCTCCACACCTCTAGGCAGAGGCTGTAGTACAGTCACACATTCACTACTCCTTTACAGCTCCACACCTCTAGGCAGAGGTTGTAGTACAGTCACATAGACTTCATTACTCCTTTACAGCTCCACACCTCTAGGCAGAGGCTGTAGTACAGTCACACATTCACTACTCCTTTACAGCTCCACACCTCTAGGCAGAGGCTGTAGTACAGTCACATAGACTTCACTACTCCTTCACAGCTCCAAACCTCTAGGCAGAGGCTGTAGTACAGTCACATAGACTTCACTACTCCTTTACAGCTCCACACCTCTAGGCAGAGGCTGTAGTACAGTCACACATTCACTACTCCTTTACAGCTCCACACCTCTAGGCAGAGGCTGTAGTACAGTCACATAGACTTCACTACTCCTTCACAGCTCCACACCTCTAGGTAGAGGCTGTAGTACAGTCACATAGACTTCACTACTCCTTTACAGCTCCACACCTCTAGGTAGAGGCTGTAGTACAGTCACATAGACTTCACTACTCATTCACAGCTCCACACCTCTAGGCAGAGGCTGTAGTACAGTCACACATTCACTACTCCTTTACAGCTCCACATCTCTAGGCAGAGGTTGTAGTACAGTCACATAGACTTCATTACTCCTTTACAGCTCCACACCTCTAGGCAGAGGCTGTAGTACAGTCACATAGACTTCACTACTACTTCACAGCTCCAAACCTCTAGGCAGAGGCTGTAGTACAGTCACATAGACTTCACTACTCCTTTACAGCTCCACACCTCTAGGCAGAGGCTGTAGTACAGTCACACATTCACTACTCCTTTACAGCTCCACACCTCTAGGCAGAGGCTGTAGTACAGTCACACATTCACTACTCCTTTACAGCTCCACACCTCTAGGTAGAGGCTGTAGTACAGTCACATAGACGTCACTACTCCTTTACAGCTCCACACCTCTAGGTAGAGGCTGTAGTACAGTCACACATTCACTACTCCTTTACAGCTCCACACCTCTAGGTAGAGGCTGTAGTACAGTCACATAGACGTCACTACTCCTTTACAGCTCCACACCTCTAGGCAAAGGTTGTAGTACAGTCACATAGACTTCACTACTCCTTCACAGCTCCACACCTCTAGGCAGAGGCTGTAGTACAGTCACACATTCACTACTCCTTTACAGCTCCACACCTCTAGGCAGAGGTTGTAGTACAGTCACATAGACTTCATTACTCCTTTACAGCTCCACACCTCTAGGCAGAGGCTGTAGTACAGTCACACATTCACTACTCCTTTACAGCTCCACACCTCTAGGTAGAGGCTGTAGTACAGTCACATAGACGTCACTACTCCTTTACAGCTCCACACCTCTAGGCAGAGGCTGTAGTACAGTCACATAGACTTCACTACTCCTTCACAGCTCCACACCTCTAGGTAGAGACTGTAGTACAGTCACACATTCACTACTCCTTTACAGCTCCACACCTCTAGGCAGAGGTTGTAGTACAGTCACATAGACTTCATTACTCCTTTACAGCTCCACACCTCTAGGCAGAGGCTGTAGTACAGTCACACATTCACTACTCCTTTACAGCTCCACACCTCTAGGCAGAGGTTGTAGTACAGTCACATAGACTTCATTACTCCTTTACAGCTCCACACCTCTAGGCAGAGGCTGTAGTACAGTCACATAGACGTCACTACTCCTTTACAGCTCCACACCTCTAGGCAGAGGCTTTAGTACAGTCACATAGACTTCACTACTCCTTCACAGCTCCACACCTCTAGGCAGAGGCTGTAGTACAGTCACACATTCACTACTCCTTTACAGCTCCACACCTCTAGGCAGAGGTTGTAGTACAGTCACATAGACTTCATTACTCCTTTACAGCTCCACACCTCTAGGCAGAGGCTGTAGTACAGTCACACATTCACTACTCCTTTACAGCTCCACACCTCTAGGCAGAGGCTGTAGTACAGTCACATAGACTTCACTACTCCTTCACAGCTCCAAACCTCTAGGCAGAGGCTGTAGTACAGTCACATAGACTTCACTACTCCTTTACAGCTCCACACCTCTAGGCAGAGGCTGTAGTACAGTCACACATTCACTACTCCTTTACAGCTCCACACCTCTAGGCAGAGGCTGTAGTACAGTCACATAGACTTCACTACTCCTTCACAGCTCCACACCTCTAGGTAGAGGCTGTAGTACAGTCACATAGACTTCACTACTCCTTTACAGCTCCACACCTCTAGGCAGAGGCTGTAGTACAGTCACATAGACTTCACTACTCCTTTACAGCTCCACACCTCTAGGTAGAGGCTGTAGTACAGTCACACATTCACTACTCCTTTACAGCTCCACACCTCTAGGTAGAGGCTGTAGTACAGTCACATAGACTTCACTACTCCTTTACAGCTCCACACCTCTAGGCAGAGGCTGTAGTACAGTCACACATTCACTACTCCTTTACAGCTCCACACCTCTAGGTAGAGGCTGTAGTACAGTCACATAGACGTCACTACTCCTTTACAGCTCCACACCTCTAGGTAGAGGCTGTAGTACAGTCACACATTCACTACTCCTTCACAGCTCCACACCTCTAGGCAGAGGCTGTAGTACAGTCACACATTCACTACTCCTTTACAGCTCCACACCTCTAGGCAGAGGTTGTAGTACAGTCACATAGACTTCATTACTCCTTTACAGCTCCACACCTCTAGGCAGAGGCTGTAGTACAGTCACACATTCACTACTCCTTTACAGCTCCACACCTCTAGGTAGAGGCTGTAGTACAGTCACATAGACGTCACTACTCCTTTACAGCTCCACACCTCTAGGCAGAGGCTGTAGTACAGTCACATAGACTTCACTACTCCTTCACAGCTCCACACCTCTAGGTAGAGACTGTAGTACAGTCACACATTCACTACTCCTTTACAGCTCCACACCTCTAGGCAGAGGTTGTAGTACAGTCACATAGACTTCATTACTCCTTTACAGCTCCACACCTCTAGGCAGAGGCTGTAGTACAGTCACACATTCACTACTCCTTTACAGCTCCACACCTCTAGGCAGAGGTTGTAGTACAGTCACATAGACTTCATTACTCCTTTACAGCTCCACACCTCTAGGCAGAGGCTGTAGTACAGTCACATAGACGTCACTACTCCTTTACAGCTCCACACCTCTAGGCAGAGGCTTTAGTACAGTCACATAGACTTCACTACTCCTTCACAGCTCCACACCTCTAGGCAGAGGCTGTAGTACAGTCACACATTCACTACTCCTTTACAGCTCCACACCTCTAGGCAGAGGTTGTAGTACAGTCACATAGACTTCATTACTCCTTTACAGCTCCACACCTCTAGGCAGAGGCTGTAGTACAGTCACACATTCACTACTCCTTTACAGCTCCACACCTCTAGGCAGAGGCTGTAGTACAGTCACATAGACTTCACTACTCCTTCACAGCTCCAAACCTCTAGGCAGAGGCTGTAGTACAGTCACATAGACTTCACTACTCCTTTACAGCTCCACACCTCTAGGCAGAGGCTGTAGTACAGTCACACATTCACTACTCCTTTACAGCTCCACACCTCTAGGCAGAGGCTGTAGTACAGTCACATAGACTTCACTACTCCTTCACAGCTCCACACCTCTAGGTAGAGGCTGTAGTACAGTCACATAGACTTCACTACTCCTTTACAGCTCCACACCTCTAGGCAGAGGCTGTAGTACAGTCACATAGACTTCACTACTCCTTTACAGCTCCACACCTCTAGGTAGAGGCTGTAGTACAGTCACACATTCACTACTCCTTTACAGCTCCACACCTCTAGGTAGAGGCTGTAGTACAGTCACATAGACTTCACTACTCCTTTACAGCTCCACACCTCTAGGCAGAGGCTGTAGTACAGTCACACATTCACTACTCCTTTACAGCTCCACACCTCTAGGTAGAGGCTGTAGTACAGTCACATAGACTTCACTACTCCTTTACAGCTCCACACCTCTAGGTAGAGGCTGTAGTACAGTCACATAGACTTCACTACTCCTTTACAGCTCCACACCTCTAGGTAGAGGCTGTAGTACAGTCACAGATTACTTCTTTAAAAGCTCTACAATAGGCTGAATTATTATTTCCATGATGTTCTATCTATGCACAATGAACTTTGGAACAACCTTGATAAAGATTGGAATCTCATGATGGGTGACCTCCAAACACTAGATGCAACCAAAACCAATAATGAAAATAAAATAATGCCTAAACATGAACTGCTATTGACCAAAATAGGTGAGACAGTGCGTCTGCACCATAGAAATAGATAGAGCACAAATTGTTGTATCTGTGCCATTATGGCGTCTGTGACAGCATGGGCAGCGTCATTGAGGCTATCTCCATTTTGAAGACATACATTTTCTTCTTCACGATTGGCTGATCCCTCCTGATGACCCGGTTGGACATGAGTCCTACATAGTCACCAACAGGCATCAGTCAATGAAGTTGGAAGTCCAACTGGTTGACTACATTAAAATGGTGGAAGCCCTAAATTGCGCTGGCCATGCTAACACAGCCTTTTGGCCACTAGAGGCCTCTGTCATTCTCTATGGTCTGTAGGACCCATTGGACACCATATTCAGGGTTGAGGAGTAATGTAATCAGATTTTTTTTTAAACAGTAACTGTAATCAGTTACATTACCAGCAAACATATTGTAATCAGATTATCGCTACTTTTGAAAAACTAGATGATTACTTCTTGGATTACTTTTAAATTCTGAAAGGATGTTTTCTAAATGACATTCAATTCAGCATTGAAAAGAAAGACAAGTTTAAGTTTGTTCCACCTCAGCGAATCTGACTACAAATCAGGGACCACTATGATAACGTACCAAATGTGTTTTATAGATCCTTTTTATCTTCTAATTAATACCTCTTAAAGGGAAGGTCATCTGAATGTAATCAGATTACATTACTGAGTTTGGGTAATCCCAAATTGACATTACTGATTGCAATTTTGGACTGGTAACTAGAAACTGTAACAGATTACATTACATTGGGGGCGACACAACAGTTCACTCATGTCAGGCCAGGTAACCATCACAATGGTAAAAACTTGGCACAATGCAATCTTTTCATTCTTCCCTTTCCATCAAACCCAGTCGTGTGTCACGCAGACAACCTAGGTTCAAACCCAGTTGGGACGAAAGACAATGTTAGCCCGCTGAGCTAAAGCTGAATCAAATCTGTTTTTCGACAACATTCATCTTCATTAATCGCTGCAAAAATTCACATTTGGCGTTACGTAACCAACAAAACATGTTTATATTGTGAAACAAGAAAAACATAAAAATGTTGTCTTGCTAAACAAGAGTAATTTTGTTTTATTGCTTATCTTGAACATTGGCTTACTGGTTTAGAATATAGTAGAATAGTAGAGTACGGTAGAGCAGAATAGAGTAGAATAGTAGAGTATGGTAGAGCAGCGTAGAGTAGAATAGTAGAGTATGGTAGAGTAGAATAGTGTAAAGTAGAATAGAGCAGAATAGAGTACAGTAAAGTAAAATAGAGTAGAATAGAGTAGAGTAGAATATAGTACAGTAGAGTAGAATAGAGTACAGTAGAGTATGGTAGAGTATAATAGAATAGAGTAGACTAGAGTACAGTAGAATAGAATAGAGTACAGTAGAGTATAATAGAATAGAGCACAGTAGAGTAGAATAGAGTACAGTAGAGTAGAATAGAATAGAGTACAGTAGGGCAGGATAGAGTACAGTAAAGTATAGTAGAATAGAGTACGGTAGAGTAGAATAGAGTAGACTAGAGTACAGTAGAGTAGAATAGAGTACAGTAGAGTATAATAGAATAGAGTACAGTAAAGTAGAATAGAGTACAGTACAGTAGAATAGAGTACAGTAGAGTATAATAGAATAGAGTACAGTAGAGTAGAATAGAGTTAAGTAAAGTAGAATAGAATAGAGTACAGTAGAGTATAATAGAACAGAGTAGAGTATAATACAGTAGAGTATAATAGAATAGAGTATAATAGAGTACAGTAGAGTATAATAGAATAGAGTACAGTAGAGTATAATAGAATAGAGTATAATAGAGTACAGTAGAGTATAATAGAATAGAGTATAATAGAGTTCAGTAAAGTAGAATAGAATAGAGTATAATAGAATAGAGTACAGTAGAGTATAATAGAATAGAGTAGAATAGAGTACAGTAGAGTATAATAGAATAGAGTATAATAGAGTTCAGTAAAGTAGAATAGAATAGAGTATAATAGAATAGAGTATAATAGAGTACAGTAGAGTATAATAGAATAGAGTAGAATAGAGTACAGTAGAGTAGAATAGAATAGAGTAGAATAGAGCACAGTAGAGTAGAATAGATGGAGCCAGATCTAACACAAATATTTTTTTTAGTCCAGGACTCAGATTCATCTGTCCAGGTGGATACTGGCCCTTGATCTAGTGGGCCGTGGCCATGTGAGAAGTGGGTCGTCAGTTATGAGAAAACATTGAAAATCACGTACAATTTATTTTCTTAATTTGTGTCGTTGGAGGACGATTTGGGTCATGGGAAGACGGTCAGTTTCTCATTTCGGTCTTGTGCACTTTCGTCATTCAAGTTTCACAAAAACATTTAAATTAATATATTTTAAATATCAAAAGTTATCAAAATGTATTTTCTTCTTTGTAGGAATGCACGTCAAAGAATTTGCCGCAATACATGGCTCACGTTAGGCTTCTCCTCAAGCACAAAATACTGGGAAAAGTCCACACCTGGACTGTAGCTTGGTTGGATATGTGCTGAATGGAAGTCTGGAAAAGCTGGCTGATATTTGCACTGTTCAGTATAGGGTTTGTTTTTCATTACTCAGATTTACTGTTAATGCACACCAATAGTAACATGTTTATCTTTTTTTGGGGGGGGGGGGGGTGATTACAGAAATGTTATGTTATAATTTCGGATGTATATATTTTTTTAAACAACAAATATGACCTATAATTACTCCCATACTAAGGTAGGCCATAAAAAAAAAATCGTATCAGTCAATGAGAAACTATGACATCACATAAATGGAATTAAATGTTTTTATAACATATTACATTGGGGGCGACAGGTAGCCTCGTGGTTTGAGCGTTGGGCCAGTAACCGGAAGGTTGCTGGATCGAATCCCCGAGCTAACATGTTAAAAATCCTGAACAAGGCAGTTAACCCACTGTTCCTAGACTGTCTTTGAAATGAGGAATTTGTTCTTAACTGACTTTCCTAGTCAAATAAACATCACAACATGAATTTTAGATTACTGGAACAGTATCATATTTATATTTTTTATTTTTATTCTAGATTAAATGAACCTATTTAATATTAACAATCATTCACAAATCAAATTGCATTTTTTTTTAAATAACTTGATTCGCCCATGTACGCACATTAGATGATTCATTCAGCGTGACCAAGTCAGAGTCAAACAGCTTCAACACAGGACTCTTTATAACCTAGACAAACTCTCTTATAACATCAAACAAAAATGACATCTATATATACAATTTGGAAAAAAGCGAACAAACATAAACTCACCCACACATTGAGCGTGTGTCCGAGAGACGCATTTTAAGGAAATTGGTGAATAGAGGGGGAAGCTATTGCAATGTTTTTAGAGAGACATGGGGAATTCCCACATAGAGAAAGAGCCTGATACAGTTCATAGCCTAAACAGAAGAGAACAGAGCAGGACGACCTGGGTTCCGTCTAACTGCGCAGTAGTGTAGTCTGGCCTAAAGTGAACAACACAACCAGCGAAACAGACACAAAATACTCCCAGTCTGTTGCTGTATGTGTTAGTTATATTCTACACAAGAATACTAGTGTTGCAATGTACTCTTTATGAATCAAAACTAAAGTGTGCTGGAAATTACATTAAATGTCTCTTTGCACATTTAGTTTACAGAACACAGAAATGAATGTCCATTCAGTATAAGGCCTAATAACCAAGTTTAATCTCATTTATATTAAACTTGCCTAGTTAAATAAAGGTTAAAAAATATATATGAATGTCTAATAATTAACATGAAATAGGGATAATTGTGAGGTTGTAGTCTTTGTTTAAATGAACAGTGTTGAGCTGCTGCACGGTGCAGTTTAAATGAGCAGTGCTGGGCTGCTGCACGGTGCAGTTTAAATGAACAGTGTTGGGCTGCTGCACGGTGCAGTTTAAATGAGCAGTGCTGGGCTGCTGCACGGTGCAGTTTAAATGAACAGTGTTGGGCTGCTGCACGGTGCAGTTTAAATGAACAGTGTTGGGCTGCTGCACGGTGCAGTTTAAATGAACAGTGTTGGGCTGCTGCACGGTGAAGTTTAAATGAACGGTGTTGGGCTGCTGCACGGTGCAGTTTAAATGAGCCGTGTTGGGCTGCTGCACGGTGCAGTTTAAATGAACAGTGTTGGGCTGCTGCACGGTGCAGTTTAAATGAACCGTGTTGGGCTGCTGCACGGTGCAGTTTAAATGAACCGTGTTGGGCTGCTGCACGGTGCAGTTTAAATGAACCGTGTTGGGCTGCTGCACGGTGCAGTTTAAATAAATCGTGTTGTGCTGCTGCACTGTGCAGTTTAAATGAACTGTGTTGGGCTGCTGCACGGTGCAGTTTAAATGAACAGTGTTGGGCTGCTGCACGGTGCAGTTTAAATGAACAGTGTTGGGCTGCTGCACGGTGCAGTTTAAATGAACAGTGTTGGGCTGCTGCACGGTGCAGTTTAAATGAACAGTGTTGGGCTGCTGCACGGTGCAGTTTAAATGAACAGTGTTGAGCTGCTGCACAGTGCAGTTTAAATGAACAGTGTTGGGCTGCTGCACGGTGCAGTTTAAATGAACAGTGTTGGGCTGCTGCACGGTGCAGTTTAAATAAACCATGTTGGGCTGCTGCACGGTGCAGTTTAAATGAACAGTGTTGGGCTGCTGCACGGTGCAGTTTAAATGAACAGTGTTGGGCTGCTGCACGGTGCAGTTTAAATGAACAGTGTTGAGCTGCTGCACGGTGCAGTTTAAATGAACAGTGTTGGGCTGCTGCACGGTGCAGTTTAAATGAACAGTGTTGAGCTGCTGCACGGTGCAGTTTAAATGAACAGTGTTGGGCTGCTGCACGGTGCAGTTTAAATGAACAGTGTTGAGCTGCTGCACGGTGCAGTTTAAATGAACAGTGTTGGGCTGCTGCACGGTGCAGTTTAAATGAACCGTGTTGGGCTGCTGCACGGTGCAGTTTAAATGAACAGTGTTGAGCTGCTGCACGGTGCAGTTTAAATGAACCGTGTTGGGCTGCTGCACGGTGCAGTTTAAATGAACAGTGTTGAGCTGCTGCACGGTGCAGTTTAAATGAACAGTGTTGGGCTGCTACACGGTGCAGTTTAAATGAACAGTGTTGGGCTGCTGCACGGTGCAGTTTAAATGAACAGTGTTGGGCTGCTGCACGGTGCAGTTTAAATGAACAGTGTTGGGCTGCTGCACGGTGCAGTTTAAATGAACAGTTGAGCTGCTGCATGGTGCAGACTGCACTCTACATGTTGCCATGGATCTCTTGGCCTGATATAGGGGATTTCCTCCTCTCTCAAAACCCTTTTTTTCTTCTTTCTGCTTTTAACTCTGAGACGCTTGACAACAGCTGCACTCACAAATACAGCTCATCACATACAGTAAATCATACAGTACATCATATATCATTCAGTACATCATACATCATACAGTACATCATACATCACACAGTACATCATACACCATACAGTACATCATACATCATACAGTACATCATACATCATACAGTACATTATACATCATACAGTACATCATACAGTACATCATACACCATACAGTACATCATACATCATACAGTACATCATACAGTACATTATACATCATACAGTACATCATACACCATACAGTACATCATACATCATACAGTACATCATACAGTACATTATACATCATACAGTACATCATATATCATTCAGTACATCATATGTTATGCAGTACATTATACATCATACAGTACATCATACATCATACAGTACATCATACATCATACAGTACATCATACACCATGCAGTACATCATACATCATACAGTACATCATATATCATTCAGTACATCAAACACCATACAGTACATCATACATCATACAGTACATCATACAGTACATCATTCAGTACATCATATGTTATGCAGTACATGATACATCATACAGTACATCATACACCATACAGTACATCATACATCATACAGTACATCATACATCATACAGTACATCATACATTATACAGTACATCATACATCATACAGTACATTATACAGTACATCATACATCATACAGTACATCATATATCATACAGTACATCATACATCATACAGTACATCATACAGTACATCATACATTATACAGTACATCATACATCATACAGTACATCATACATCATACAGTACATCATACAGTACATCATACATCATACAGTACATCATACATTATACAGTACATTATACATTATACATTATACAGTACATTATACATTATACAGTACATCATACATCATACAGTACATCATACTGTACATTATACATCATACAGTACGTCATACAGTACATCATACATCATACAGTACATCATACATAATTTATCATATAGTACATCATACAGTACATCATACATCATGCATCATACAGTACATCATACAACATACCATACACCATACAGTATATCATACATCATACAGTACATCATACATCATACAGTACATCATACATAATGTATCATACAGTATATCAAACATCATACAGTGCATCATACAACATACAGTACATCATATAGTACACCATACAACATACAGTACATCATACAACATACAGTACATCATATAGGAAATCATACAACATACAGTACATCATACAACATACAGTACATCATATAGGAAATCATACAACATACAGTACATCATACAACATACAGTACATCATACATCATACAGTACATCATACATCATTTATCATACAGTATATCAAACATCATACAGTGCATCATACAACATACAGTACATCATATAGTACATCATACAACATACAGTACATCATACATCATACAGTACATCATACCGTACATCTTACAGTACATCATACAACATACAGTACACCATACAGTACATCATACATCATACAGTACATCATACATCATACAGTACATCATGCATCATACAGTACATCATACAGTACATCATATATCATACAGTACATCATACATCATACAGTACATCATACATCATACAGTACATTATACAGTACATTATACATCATACTGTACATTATACATCATACAGTATATTATACAGTACATCAAACATCATACAGTACATCATACAGTATATTATACAGTACATTTTACATCATACAGTACATCATACATTATACAGTACATTATACAGTACATTATACATCATATAGTACATCATACATTATACAGTACATTATACAGTACATCATACATCATACAGTACATTATACAGTACATTATACATCATACAGTACATTATACAGTACATCATACATCATACAGTACATTATACAGTACATCATACATCATACAGTACATTATACAGTACATTATACATCTTACAGTACATTATACAGCTCATTACATTCAGCAGATTGAGACATTGTGAGGCCTAGTCACAGTAGTCTGACATTCTATATTTTAACCACAGAAGATTGGTGGCACCTTAATTGAGGAGGACGGGCTCGTGATAATGGCTGGAGAGGAATGAGTGGAATAATTTCAAACACATGGTTTCTATAGTGATTGATGCCATTCCATTCGCTCCGTTCCAGCCATTATCACGAGCCCGTCCTCCTCAATTAAGGTGCCACCAACCTTCTGTGGTTAAAATATAGAATTTCAGACTAATGTGCAGCCTCCACTATCAGACTACTACATCCCCTCAGCAGCCTCCACTATCAGACTACTACATCCCCTCAGCAGCCTCCACTATCAGACTACTACATCCCCTCAGCAGCCTCCACTATCAGACTACTACATCCCCTCAGCAGCCTCCACTATCAGACTACTACATCCCCTCAGCAGCCTCCACTATCAGACTACTACATCCCCTCAGCAGCCTCCACTATCAGACTACTACATCCCCTCAGCAGCCTCCACTATCAGACTACTACATCCCCTCAGCAGCCTCCACTATCAGACTACTACATCCCCTCAGCAGCCTCCACTATCAGACTACTACATCCCCTCAGCAGCCTCCACTATCAGACTACTACATCCCCTCAGCAGCCTCCACTATCAGACTACTACATCCCCTCAGCAGCCTCCACTATCAGACTACTACATCCCCTCAGCAGCCTCCACTATCAGACTGCTACATCCCCTCAGCAGCCCCCACTATCAGACTACTACATCCCCTCAGCAGCCTCCACTATCAGACTACTACATCCCCTCAGCAGCCTCCACTATCAGACTGCTACATCCCCTCAGCAGCCCCCACTATCAGACTACTACATCCCCTCAGCAGCCTCCACTATCAGACTACTACATCCCCTCAGCAGCCCCCACTATCAGACTACTACATCCCCTCAGCAGCCCCCACTATCAGACTACTACATCCCCTCAGCAGCCTCCACTATCAGACTACTCCATCCCCTCAGCAGCCTCCACTGATTCTAACTGTACACGTAACTAACTATACACTGAGTGTACAAAACATTAAGAACACCTTCTCCTAATAGTGGGTAGCACCCCCCCCCCCCACGTTCCACCCCCCCGTTCCACATCGATGGTCCATGTTGACTCCGATGCTGGACGTCCTTTGGGAGGTGGACCATTCTTGATACACGCGGAAAACTGTTGACCGTGAAAAATCCAGCAGCGTTGCAGTTCTTGGTACAAAGCGGTGATCCTGGCACCTACTACCATACCCCATTCAAAGACACTGACATTTCGTCTCGCCCATTCACCCTCTGAATGGCGCACAACAACAACAAACAAATCCTTGTTTAACCTGTCTCACCCCCTTCGTATACACTGTTTTAAGTGGATTTAAAAATGGACTTCAATAAGGGATCATAGCTTTCACCATCAATAAGGGATCATAGTTTCACCAGTCTATATTATGGAAAAAGCAGGTGTTCTTAATATTGTGTACACTAACTGTATATGCCAGAGATGATATATAATTTAGAGATCTCTCATCGTCCTGCCAAAGTGTATGAAATAAAGAACAAAATGGATGTGATTTAAAAAGAAAATGGCAATTTATCTACGAAAACCCTTTTGATGACTGTGATGACGGGCATCAACCCGTCTTTAATGAGACACAGTGATTTACGAGGACTGAGAAGACTACAACATCCTGTTTTTTAAAGATTGGTTAACTTTTATGTACTGTTGGTTCAGTGGGAGAGGCATTGAGTGAATTATATAAAAGTCCCGTGTCAAAAGTGGTAGCCTATTCCCTAAAATAGTGCACTACACTTGACCTGAACCCATAGGGGTCTGGTTAAAAGAAGTGCACTGTGTGGGGAATAGGGTGTTGTTTAGGATGTAAGTAGGGAGTTTCCTGATTCTAAAGCTCTGCCCAGTGCCCCTCTGCCAACATCAATAGTTAATCATTGAACTGCACCCAGAAGCTACCCAGGTAGCTAAACATAGTGAACCACAGTGACACGTACCAAATGGCACCCAATTCCCTATGTAGTGCACTACTTTTGACCAGGGCTCATATAGGGCTCTGGTCAAAAGTAGTGCACTATGTAGGGGACAACGTGCCATTTGGTATGTAGAGACATTGACACGGTCCTGCTATATCTGGAGCACCGTCAGCAGAGATCAACACAGGGCTTTAAAATGATCCCAGCCAAATGACACACACAATATGTGCATTTTTACACACAATATGTGCATTTTTACACACAATATGTGCATTTTTACACACAATATGTGCATTTTTACACACAATATCTGCATTTTTACACACAATATGTGCATTTTTACACACAATATCTGCATTTTTACACACAATATGTGCATTTTTACACACAATATGTGCATTTTTACACACAATATGTGCATTTTTACACACAATATGTGCATTTTTACACACAATATGTGCATTTTTACACACAATATGTGCATTTTTACACACAATATGTGCATTTTTACACACAATATGTGCATTTTTACACACAATATGTGCATTTTTACACACAATATGGACCTAAGCGGAATTTGGTTGAAATGTATTCAATGCTGTTAGAACATCTATGCATGTTTATATGCATTTGTCATAATATAGATCATATCTTATCAGTCCAATCGGTCTTCAAATAAAGACAAGGAAACAGAATACATTACGACGCATCCCTTTATCAGGCGAAACAATGTAACGTGCCTAAAACCATAACAGTATTCATTGGATGGATGACCTATTGACCTATTGCATTGTAGAAGCTCTATACAAAAAAAAGAAGTCTTCAATAGGTTGACAGTTAGACACATAGGCAAGCAGTTTCCTATCTGTCACTTTCAATGTAAATACCACTAACACTACAGAAGTTCTGTAAAAAAAAGAAGAAGAAGAAGAAAGATTTGACATGAAGAAGACAGGCTAGCTGACACGGAGGTGACAGCACAGAGCTTTGGCTCCTGTTCCACTTCTTTACAAATGCATCATTAGTTAGTGATAAGTGTAAGTATAGCAAGGTTAGCACCCTGAAATCACTTGAACCAAATTAGATCTGTGATTACTTCAAGGAAGCTAGGAAGGCTGAACGGAACAGGGACTATATCGGGGAGGCTGTTGAGGTCATAGGTCACGTTTGGCAGAGGAGTGGCAGCGGTGTGGGACAAACAGAGCAGACTGATTATCCCCACGGGGTTCAATGGGGATGTACGCACAGCACAGTTGACCGGTAGATTGACAGCTTCAGTTGGTGTTCTAGAGTGTTCCAGAAGCTCCACTGGTGTTCTAGAGCCTTCTGGAAGCCTGCTGGGTGGTTCTGGTTCTAGTCTTGTCCTCCACACAGCATCAGCAGGGTCTTACGGTAGTCCCCTGAGGTATCACCCTGAAAGAGGAAGCAACAGCTTTTTAGGAACTTATTAAAACAGTCTCCGTCCCAAATGGCCTATTTAGGAAACGGGGCCATTTGGAACACATTCAAATTTTGAACACAAAATTGAACACACAGTGAGAGGAAGGAGTATTTAGTGCCTCTTTTACCGATTGTTCGAACAGAACAGTATACGTTATTATATCACATATTATATAATTAAGCAATAAGGCCCGAGGGGGTGTGGTATATGGCTAATATACCACGGCTAAGGGCTGTTATTATGCACAACGCAACGCGGAGTGCCTGAATACAGCCCTTAGCCGTGGTATATTGGCCATATATCACAAACCCCTGAGGTGTCTTATTGCTATTATAAACTGGTTACCAACGTCATACCCGTGGTATACTGTCTGATATACCACGGCATTCAGCCAATCAGCATTCAGGGCTCGAACCACCCAGTTTATAATTTAGATTATATTGCATATTTTATAACTTAGATTATATCACACATCATATAGCTATATAAATATTCTATGTTCTAAGTTATTCCGAGTGGCGGTACTAATCAGTTAGGTCTATGATGCAGCTCCCACCGTAAAAGCATTGTCAACTGAGTAACATCACACATACAATACAATAACAGAGACACACACAGTACAGTACAATAACAGAGACACATACAGTACAGTACAATAACAGAGACACATACAGTACAGTACAATAACAGAGACACATACAGTACAGTACAATAACAGAGACACATACAGTACAGTACAATAACAGAGACACACACAGTACAGTACAATAACAGAGACACATACAGTACAGTACAATAACAGAGACACATACAGTACCTCACAGAGACACACACAGTACAGTACAATAACAGAGACACACACAGTACCTCAGAGACACACACAGTACAGTACAATAACAGAGACACATTCAGTACCTCACAGAGACACACACAGTACAGTACAATAACAGAGACACATTCAGTACCTCACAGAGACACACACAGTACAGTACAATAACAGAGACACACACAGTACAGTACAATAACAGGGACACATACAGTACAGTACAATAACAGAGACACATACAGTACCTCACAGAGACACACACAGTACAGTACAATAACAGAGACACACACAGTACCTCAGAGACACACACAGTACAGTACAATAACAGAGACACATACAGTACCTCACAGAGACACACACAGTACAGTACCTCACAGAGACACACACAGTACAGTACAATAACAGAGACACACACAGTACAGTACAATAACAGAGACACACACAGTACAGTACAATAACAGGGACACATACAGTACAATAACAGAGACACATACAGTACCTCACAGAGACACACACAGTACAATAACAGAGACACACACAGTACAGTACAATAACAGAGACACACACAGTACAGTACAATAACAGAGACACATACAGTACCTCACAGAGACACACACAGTACCTCACAGAGACACATACAGTACAGTACAATAACAGAGACACATACAGTACAGTACCTCACAGAGACACATACAGTACAGTACCTCACAGAGACACATACAGTACCTCACAGAGACACACACAGTACAATACAATAACAGAGACACACACAGTACAATACAATAACAGAGACACATACAGTACCTCACAGAGACACACACAGTACCTCACAGAGACAGATACAGTACCTCACAGAGACACACACAGTACAATACAATAACAGAGACACACACAGTACAGTACAATAACAGAGACACACACAGTACCTCACAGAGACAGATACAGTACCTCACAGAGACACACACAGTACCTCACAGAGACAGATACAGTACCTCACAGAGACACACACAGTACAGTACAATAACAGAGACACATACAGTACCTCACAGAGGCACACACAGTACCTCACATAGACACATACAGTACCTCACAGAGGCACACACAGTACCTCACATAGACACATACAGTACAGTACAATAACAGAGACACATACAGTACATCACAGAGACACACACAGTACAGTACCTCAGAGACACACACAGTACCTCACAGAGACACACACACAGTACAGTACCTCACAGAGACACACACAGTACCTCACAGAGACACACACAGTACCTCACAGAGACACACACAGTACCTCACAGAGACACACACAGTACCTCACAGAGACACACAAAGTACAGTACAATAACAGACACATACAGTACCTCACAGAGACACATACAGTACAGTACCTCACAGAGACACATACAGTACAGTACCTCACAGAGACACATACAGTACCTCACAGAGACACATACAGTACAGTACCTCACAGAGACACATACAGTACCTCACAGAGATACATACAGTACCTCACAGAGACACATACAGTACAGTACCTCACAGAGACACATACAGTACAGTACCTCACAGAGACACATACAGTACAGTACCTCACAGAGACACACACAGTACCTCACAGAGACACATACAGTACCTCACAGAGACACATACAGTACAGTACCTCACAGAGACACATACAGTACAGTACCTCACAGAGACACATACAGTACCTCACAGAGACACATACAGTACCTCACAGAGACACATACAGTACAGTACCTCACAGAGACACATACAGTACAGTACCTCACAGAGACACATACAGTACAGTACCTCACAGAGACACATACAGTACCTCACAGAGACACATACAGTACAGTACCTCACAGAGACACACACAGTACCTCACAGAGACACACACAGTACCTCACAGAGACACATACAGTACCTCACAGAGACACATACAGTACAGTACCTCACAGAGACACACACAGTACCTCACAGAGACACACACAGTACCTCACAGAGACACACAGGGTTAGTGGAAAAACATTCATAGAAAGCAAAGAAGTTATCACTTGTCAGAACCTATGTTTAAAATTGGTTTTGAAACACATTATTCATGCAAAACGGCATTTTACACAGCAATAAAGAATGTCTCCAAATCAAGTTAGATTTTATTGTATTTTTATGGCACAACAACAGGTATTTACAGCATGTGACTTCTCCACTCTTTCAACCAATCCGTATATCAATTTCCTCTGTTCCATAATAGCTCTTCAAGTCAAGTCAAATCACACTTTATTTGTCACACACATCACAGAGACACATACAGTACCTCACAGAGACCTTACCGTGAAATGCAGAATACAACATGGTGTAGACCTTACCGTGAAATGCTGAATACAACATGGTGTAGACCTTACCGTGAAATGCTGAATACAACATGGTGTAGATCTTACCGTGAAATGCAGAATACAACATGGTGTAGACCATACCGTGAAATGCTGAATACAACATGGTGTAGACCTTACAGTGAAATGCTGAATACAACATGGTGTAGACCTTACCGTGAAATGCTGAATACAACATGGTGTAGATCTTACCGTGAAATGCAGAATACAACATGGTGTAGACCATACCGTGAAATGCTGAATACAACATGGTGTAGACCTTACAGTGAAATGCTGAATACAACATGGTGTAGACCTTACCGTGAAATGTTGAATACAACATGGTGTAGACCTTACCGTAAAATGCTGAATACAACATGGTGTAGACCTTACCGTGAAATGCCTACTTACAAGCCCCTAACTAACAATGCAGTTCAATATTTACTAAATAAACTAAAGTAAAAATATTGAATAAAATCCAAAAGTAACACAAGATAATTACATACATAATTACATATTACACCACACTGCCAGGTCGCTGACCTCCTCCCTATAGGCTATCTCATTGTTGTCGGTTATCAGGCCTACCACTGTTGTGTCGTCAGCAAACTTAATGATGGTGTTGGAGTCGTGCGGGGCAACACAGTCGTGGGTGAACAGGGAGCACAGGAGGGGACTAAGTACACACCCCTGAGGGGCCCCAGTGTTGAGGACCAGCGTGGCAGATGTGTTGTTGCCTACCCTCACCACCTGGGGGCGGTACATCAGGAAGTTCAGGATCCAGTTGCAGAGGGAGGTGTTTAGTCCCAGGGTCCTTAGCTTAGTGATGAGTTTTGTGGGCACTATGGTGTTAAACGCTGAGCTGTAGTCAATGAACAGTATTCTCACATAGGTGTTCCTTTTGTCCAGGTGGGAAAGGGCAGTGTGGAGTGCGAGGGCAGTGTGGAGTTTCTGGGATAATGGTGTAGATGGGAGCCATGACCAGCCTTTAAAAGCATTTCATGGCTACTGACGTGAGTGCTACGGAGCGTTAATCATTTATGCAGATTACCGTTGCGTTCTTCTTGGGCACAGGGACTACGGTGGTCTTCTTGAAACATGTAGGTATTACAGACTGGGTCAGGGAGAGGTTGAAAATGTCAGTGAAGACACTTTGCCAGTTGGTCCGCGCATGCTTTGAGTACGCGTCCTGGTAATCCTTCTGGCCCCGCGGCTTTGTGAATGTTGACCTGTTTAAAGGTCTTGTTCACATCGGGTGTCGAGAAGCTCTTTTCGGGTCATAAGAGACGGTAGCAGCAACATGTACAAAAATAGGTTACAAACAATGCGAAAAAAAGAAAAGAAATGAGCCCAGTTGGTTAGGAGCTAATATCATAGACATTATTTAAGGGCCAACCTAACCTGCAGAAGTTATGACTGGGGAGAGTGACCCAAATGGAACTCTATTCTCTCGAAAGTGGACTACTTTCAACCAGGACCAATAGGGTTGTGCACTACATAGGGTATAGGGTGACATTTAGTAAACCCTGTTTTTTGTGTGGTTCTTTTTTTTATTTTTTTATTTTGTTTTTTACATGTGAGAGCCAGTATAGATCTGTTATTGAGGCACTTCCTGCCTCGGCATCTCCTAGCCAATCATGTCCGGCGGCTTACATAGAGGAAGTTGAGCATGCAGGGGAAATTCCTAAACAGCTGTATTTTGGCAGCCGCAGCGCCAAAAGCCCCACCCAACACAGGAAGCTATAGAGAACATTTCCCCGTTCCACCCGCCTTGATCAAAAGAGTATGTGCAGCAGAGTAGACAGACAGACAGACAGACACCGCAGACAGACAGACAGACAGACACCGCAGACAGACAGACAGACAGACACAGCAGACAGACAGACAGACACAGCAGACAGACAGACAGACACAGCAGACAGACAGACAGACAGACAGACAGACAGACAGACAGACAGACAGACAGACAGACAGACAGACAGACAGACAGACAGACACAGCAGACAGACACAGACAGACAGACAGACAGACAGACAGACAGACAGACAGACAGACAGACAGACAGACAGACAGACAGACAGACAGACAGACAGACAGACAGACAGACAGACAGCAGGCAGTGCGAGGGTACAGGGACATGTAAAGGGATATGTAAAGCACAGCAGACAGTAGACAGTAGACAGTAGACAGTAGACAGTAGACAGCAGACAGCAGACAGTAGACAGTAGACAGCAGACAGTAGACAGTAGACAGCAGACAGCAGACAGTAGACAGTAGACAGCAGACAGTAGACAGTAGACAGTAGACAGTAGACAGCAGACAGTAGACAGTAGACAGTAGACAGTAGACAGCAGACAGTAGACAGTAGACAGCAGACAGTAGACAGCAGACAGTAGACAGCAGACAGTAGACAGTAGACAGCAGACAGTAGACAGTAGACAGCAGGCAGTAGACAGTAGACAGTAGACAGTAGACAGCAGACAGCAGACAGCAGACAGTAGACAGCAGACAGTAGGCAGCAGACAGTAGACAGCAGACAGTGGACAGTAGACAGCAGGCAGTAGACAGTAGACAGTAGACAGTAGACAGCAGACAGTAGACAGTAGACAGCAGACAGTAGACAGCAGACAGTAGACAGTAGGCAGCAGACAGTAGACAGCAGACAGTAGACAGCAGACAGTAGACAGCAGACAGTAGACAGTAGACCGTAGACAGCAGACAGTAGACAGTAGACAGCAGACAGTAGACAGCAGACAGTAGACAGTAGGCAGCAGACAGTAGACAGCAGACAGTAGACAGCAGACAGTAGACAGCAGACAGTAGACAGTAGACAGCAGACAGTAGGCAGCAGACAGTAGGCAGCAGACAGTAGGCAGCAGACAGTAGACAGCAGACAGTAGACAGCAGACAGTAGACAGTAGACAGCAGACAGCAGACAGCAGACAGTAGACAGCAGACAGTAGACAGTAGACAGCAGACAGCAGACAGTAGACAGCAGACAGTAGACAGTAGACAGCAGACAGTAGACAGCAGACAGTAGACAGCAGACAGTAGACAGTAGACAGCAGACAGTAGACAGCAGACAGCAGACAGCAGACAGTAGACAGCAGACAGTAGACAGTAGACAGCAGACAGTAGGCAGCAGACAGTAGACAGTAGACAGCAGACAGTAGACAGCAGACAGCAGACAGTAGACAGCAGACAGTAGACAGCAGACAGCAGACAGTAGGCAGCAGACAGTAGACAGTAGACAGCAGACAGCAGACAGTAGACAGTAGATAGCAGACAGTAGACAGCACAGCAGACAGTAGACAGCAGACAGTAGACAGCAGACAGTAGGCAGCAGACAGTAGACAGCAGACAGCAGACAGCAGACAGTAGACAGCACAGCAGACAGTAGACAGCAGACAGCAGACAGTAGACAGTAGACAGTAGACAGCAGACAGTAGACAGTAGACAGTAGACAGTAGACAGCAGACAGCAGACAGTAGACAGTAGACAGTAGACAGTAGACAGCAGACAGTAGACAGCAGACAGTAGACAGTAGACAGTAGACAGTAGACAGTAGACAGTAGACAGTAGACAGCAGACAGCAGACAGTAGACAGTAGACAGCAGACAGTAGACAGCAGTGTGTTAATCGCCATGTAAAATATGAAAACTTACAACCATGGTTTCTACCTGGATGAATTCATGGAGAGAACAGTCGTGAGTCTCCTTGAACTCTTTGCGAATGTTGAAAAGGTCGACTTCGCTGCGTGAGACCATGATGCGGATGAGAGCCCTGTCGTCTGTGCCCATACCCTGCAGAGAGGAAAGAGCCACATGGTTATCCATATAGCTGGATCCCTGGTATTCACTGTTGATGTATCAACATCTATACTCTGGGGTCCACACAAACACAACACAAAACACAACACACAATACAAAACATAATACAAAACAAACACACAATCACAATACAAAACACAAAACAATCACAATACAAAACACAAACACAATACAAAACCCACCACAACACAATACAAACACAAAACAATCACAATACAAACACAAAAGAATCACAAAACACAATACAAAACCCAGCACAGCACAACACAATACAAAACCCAGCACAACACAATACAAAACCCACCACAACACAATACAAAACCCACCACAACACAATACAAAACCCACCACAACACAATACAAAACCCACCACAACACAATACAAAACCCACCACAACACAATACAAAACCCACCACAACACAATACAAAACCCACCACAACACAATACAAAACCCACCACAACACAATACAAAACCCACCACAACACAATACAAAACCCACCACAACACAATACAAAACCCACCACAACACAATACAAACACAAAACAATCACAATACAAACACAAAAGAATCACAAAACACAATACAAAACCCACCACAACACAACACAAAACACAATACAAAACCCACCACAACACAAAACACAATACAAAACCCACCACAACACAAAACCCACCACAACACAAAACCCACCACAATAAAAAACACAATACTAAACACAATAACAAACACTATAACAAACATAATACAAACACAACACAAAACAAACAACACAAAACACAATACAAAACACAGTATAAACACAAAACACAATACAAAACAAACACAATACTAAACACAAACACAAAACACAAAACACAATACAAAACAAACCACAATAACAAACACAATAACAACCAAAACACAACACACAAACACAACAGAAAACAATCAGAACACAACACAAAACAAAACCCACCACAACACAAAACACAATACAAACCACAATAACAAACACAATAACAAACACAATACAAACCACAATAACAAACACAATAACAAACACAATAACAAACACAATACAAACCACAATAACAAACACAATAACAAACACAATAACAAACACAATACAAACCACATAGTACATAGCCTACCAGGTAGACATAAACAACATGAACTGCTCAGAAAATCCATCCCCTGCTAGTACTAACAGCTAGCCTAGTAAAAACTGCATTTAGCTAGCTATCCACAGGCCAGTAAAATATAGCTGGACTGCAATGGGAGCCATTTTGTAAAAGAAGACAAAATAGCTATGTACTACCTACCTTCATGGCTTTGTACAGGCGCTCAGCAAAGTAATTAGACTGGTTCTTTACACTCCGAACTGCAGAGAGAAAGAGAGATATGATAGGTCAACAAAAAACTAAATATTACAATAGCCAAACCTGTAAGATGTAATTTGTCAACAGCCTCCCCCCCCAAAAAATCACTTTTATTTAACTAGGCAAGTCAGTTAAGAACAAATTCTTATTTACAATGACGGCCTAGGAACAGTGGGTTAACTGCCTGTTCAGGGGCAGAACAACAGATTTGTACCTTGTCAGCTCGGGGATTTGAACTTGCAACCTTTCGGTTACTAGTCCAAAAATTCTAACCACTAGGCTACCCTGCCGCCCCAATGACCTACACTCCACTCCACTCTGGAGTCAAGGGCCTAAATAGGTCAGTAAGCAGTCCATGCAGAACAATCCTTACCTATGCCATACATGGCCTGTTTCACGTCTCCAGACATCTCCTTCTTGATGATCTGTTCAATGTCCTTATTGCTGCATCGAACAAACTCTTGGAACACTGAAAAACAGAAATGACATGTCAATCGTCAATCATAAAAGCCAGATATCGAGGCTTATATAGCCAATAATATGTCTATCTAATACCGTATTAGTGCTAACACAGTGTTTCTCTGGTACCTCTCCTGAGATGTGGTCAGTAGTGGTTAAACAGTGTATCTCTGGTACCTCTCCTGAGATGTGGTCAGTAGTGATTAAACAGTGTTTCTCTGGTACCTCTCTGAGATGTGGTCAGTAGTGGTTAAACAGTGTTTCTCTGGTACCTCTCTGAGATGTGGTCAGTAGTGATTAAACAGTGTTTCTCTGGTACCTCTCCTGAGATGTGGTCAGTAGTGATTAAACAGTGTTTCTCTGGTACCTCTCTGAGATGTGGTCAGTAGTGATTAAACAGTGTTTCTCTGGTACCTCTCTGAGATGTGGCCAGTAGTGATTAAACAGTGTTTCTCTGGTACCTCTCTGAGATGTGGTCAGTAGTGATTAAACAGTGTTTCTCTGGTACCTCTCTGAGATGTGGTCAGTAGTGATTAAACAGTGTTTCTCTGGTACCTCTCCTGAGATGTGGGAAGCTCCTGGTACAGAGGATACTCATGAACTTAATCTCCATGTCGTCAGAGTCTTCGTTACAGGCATCGGCCAGTTCCTGAAAAGAGCATCAACACTATTCCACAATAAATCCCGTTGAAAATCTAACGAGCGAGAGTCATGTTGCATGATGTACTCACCTGGGCGTCCACCAATGCTCTGTCACAGTCGGCTGGACCCTGCTCTCTCGCCCCCTGGGGGGGGGGGGAAGAGGAAGAGGAAGAGCACGATGGGTATTGTTATGTAGAATAGACTTCACTCACTCATATAGAATTATACGGACGGCCCATATTATGTCCCTTTGTTTTGTAGATGTACAGTACGAGGGAATAGACGTTACCTGCACCAGCGACGTGAGGATCTGACTGAAGCGTCCTGAGGTGTCTGACTGGATAGCGTCCTCCATGCTCTTCTTATAGCCTGCAAGACATCAGACCAAGGTTAATACAAGGCTATTATTCATGCATCATAGGTGTTTATAGCTACAGTAAAGACTAGTGATTCAGTGTGTTATGGTTTAGTAACAGCTACCAGAACAACTGGCTCCCCCTAAAGGCAACAATAGGTACCACAGTTGAAAGAACAAATAAAATAAAAATGGTATTTGATGCGTACACATATTTTGTAGATGTTGTTGCAGGTACAGCAAAATGCTTGTGTTTCTAGCTCCAACAGTACAGTAATATCTAATGCTTGTGTTTCTAGCTCCAACAGTACAGTAATATCTAATGCTTGTGTTTCTAGCTCCAACAGTGCAGTAATATCTAATGCTTGTGTTTCTAGCTCCAACAGTGCAGTAATACCTAATGCTTGTGTTTCTAGCTCCATCAGTACAGTAATATCTAATGCTTGTGTTTCTAGCTCCAACAGTACAGTAATATCTAATGCTTGTGTTTCTAGCTCCAACAGTACAGTAATATCTAATGCTTGTGTTTCTAGCTCCAACAGTACAGTAATACCTAGCAACACAAAACAATACACACAATACCCCCAGAACTAAAATAAAGAAATATCAGAACGAGCAATATCAATAAATACTGTACATATATATGGGTGTGAAATAGACAGTATGGTCAGTAGTTATATAGGATGGTGTGTATAGACAGTATGGTCAGTAGTTATATAGGATGGTGTGTATAGACAGTATGGTCAGTAGTTATATAGGATGGTGTGTATAGACAGTATGGTCAGTAGTTATATAGGATGGTGTGTATAGACAGTATTTATATAGAATGGTGTGTATAGACAGTAGTTATATAGGATGGTGTGTATAGACAGTAGTTATATAGGATGGTGTGTATAGACAGTATGGTCAGTAGTTATATAGGATGGTGTGTATAGACAGTAGTTATATAGGATGGTGTGTATAGACAGTATGGACAGTAGTTATATAGGATGGTGTGTATAGACAGTAGTTATATAGGATGGTGTATATAGACAGTAGTTATATAGGATGGTGTGTATAGACAGTATAGACAGTAGTTATATAGGATGGTGTGTATAGACGGTATAGACAGTAGTTATATAGGATGGTGTGTATAGACAGTAGTTATATAGGATGGTGTATATAGACAGTAGTTATATTGGATGGTGTGTATAGACAGTAGTTATATAGGATGGTGTGTATAGACAGTATAGACAGTAGCTATATAGGATGGTGTGTATAGACAGTATAGACAGTAGTTATATAGGATGGTGTGTATAGACAGTACTTATATAGGATGGTGTGTATAGACAGTAGTTATATAGGATGGTGTATATAGACAGTAGTTATATAGGATGGTGTGTATAGACAGTAGTTATATAAGATGGTGTGTATAGACAGTAGTTATATAGGATGGTGTGTATAGACAGTATAGACAGTAGTTATATAGGATGGTGTGTATAGACAGTATAGACAGTAGTTATATAGGATGGTGTGTATAGACAGTATGGTCAGTAGTTATATAGGATGGTGTGTATAGACAGTATGGTCAGTAGTTATATAGGATGGTGTGTATAGACAGTATTTATATAGAATGGTGTGTATAGACAGTAGTTATATAGGATGGTGTGTATAGACAGTAGTTATATAGGATGGTGTGTATAGACAGTATGGTCAGTAGTTATATAGGATGGTGTGTATAGACAGTAGTTATATAGGATGGTGTGTATAGACAGTATGGACAGTAGTTATATAGGATGGTGTGTATAGACAGTAGTTATATAGGATGGTGTATATAGACAGTAGTTATATAGGATGGTGTGTATAGACAGTATAGACAGTAGTTATATAGGATGGTGTGTATAGACGGTATAGACAGTAGTTATATAGGATGGTGTGTATAGACAGTAGTTATATAGGATGGTGTATATAGACAGTAGTTATATTGGATGGTGTGTATAGACAGTAGTTATATAGGATGGTGTGTATAGACAGTATAGACAGTAGCTATATAGGATGGTGTGTATAGACAGTATAGACAGTAGTTATATAGGATGGTGTGTATAGACAGTACTTATATAGGATGGTGTGTATAGACAGTAGTTATATAGGATGGTGTATATAGACAGTAGTTATATAGGATGGTGTGTATAGACAGTAGTTATATAAGATGGTGTGTATAGACAGTAGTTATATAGGATGGTGTGTATAGACAGTATAGACAGTAGTTATATAGGATGGTGTGTATAGACAGTATAGACAGTAGTTATATAGGATGGTGTGTATAGACAGTATAGACAGTAGTTATATAGGATGGTGTGTATAGACAGTATAGACAGTAGTTATATAGGATGGTGTGTATAGACAGTATAGACAGTAGTTATATAGGATGGTGTGTATAGACAGTATAGACAGTAGTTATATAGGATGGTGTGTATAGACAGTATAGACAGTAGTTATATAGGATGGTGTGTATAGACAGTAGTTATATAGGATGGTGTGTATAGACAGTATGGTCAGTAGTTATATAGGATGGTGTGTATAGACAGTATGGTCAGTAGTTATATAGGATGGTGTGTATAGACAGTATGGTCAGTAGTTATATAGGATGGTGTGTATAGACAGTAGTTATATAGAATGGTGTGTATAGACAGTAGTTATATAGGATGGTGTGTATAGACAGTAGTTATATAGGATGGTGTGTATAGACAGTATGGTCAGTAGTTATATAGGATGGTGTGTATAGACAGTAGTTATATAGGATGGTGTGTATAGACAGTATGGACAGTAGTTATATAGGATGGTGTGTATAGACAGTAGTTATATAGGATGGTGTATATAGACAGTAGTTATATAGGATGGTGTGTATAGACAGTAGTTATAATAGGATGGTGTGTATAGACAGTAGTTATATAGGATGGTGTGTATAGACAGTATAGACAGTAGTTATATAGGATGGTGTGTATAGACGGTATAGACAGTAGTTATATAGGATGGTGTGTATAGACAGTAGTTATATAGGATGGTGTATATAGACAGTAGTTATATTGGATGGTGTGTATAGACAGTAGTTATATAGGATGGTGTGTATAGACAGTATAGACAGTAGCTATATAGGATGGTGTGTATAGACAGTATAGACAGTAGTTATATAGGATGGTGTGTATAGACAGTAGTTATATAGGATGGTGTGTATAGACAGTAGTTATATAGGATGGTGTATATAGACAGTAGTTATATAGGATGGTGTGTATAGACAGTAGTTATATAGGATGGTGTATATAGACAGTAGTTATATAGGATGGTGTGTATAGACAGTAGTTATATAGGATGGTGTATATAGACAGTAGTTATATAGGATGGTGTGTATAGACAGTAGTTATATAAGATGGTGTGTATAGACAGTAGTTATATAGGATGGTGTGTATAGACAGTATAGACAGTAGTTATATAGGATGGTGTGTATAGACAGTATAGACAGTAGTTATATAGGATGGTGTGTATAGACAGTATAGACAGTAGTTATATAGGATGGTGTGTATAGACAGTATAGACAGTAGTTATATAGGATGGTGTGTATAGACAGTATAGACAGTAGTTATATAGGATGGTGTGTATAGACAGTAGTTATATAGGATGGTGTGTATAGACAGTAGTTATAAAGGATGGTGTGTATAGACAGTAGTTATAAAGGATGGTGTGTATAGACAGTATAGACAGTAGTTATATAGGATGGTGTGTATAGACAGTATAGACAGTAGTTATATAGGATGGTGTGTATAGACAGTATAGACAGTAGTTATATAGGATGGTGTGTATAGACAGTAGTTATATAGGATGGTGTGTATAGACAGTAGTTATATAGGATGGTGTGTATAGACAGTAGTTATATAGGATGGTGTATATAGACAGTAGTTATATAGGATGGTGTGTATAGACAGTAGTTATATAGGATGGTGTGTATAGACAGTAGTTATATAGGATGGTGTGTATAGACAGTATAGACAGTAGTTATATAGGATGGTGTGTATAGACAGTATAGACAGTAGTTATATAGGATGGTGTGTATAGACAGTAGTTATATAGGATGGTGTGCATAGACAGTAGTTATATAGGATGGTGTGTATAGACAGTAGTTATATAGGATGGTGTATATAGACAGTAGTTATATAGGATGGTGTGTATAGACAGTATAGACAGTAGTTATATAGGATGGTGTGTATAGACAGTAGTTATATTGGATGGTGTGTATAGACAGTAGTTATACAGGATGGTGTATATAGACAGTATAGACAGTAGTTATATAGGATGGTGTGTATAGACAGTATAGACAGTAGTTATATAGGATGGTGTATATAGACAGTAGTTATATAGGATGGTGTATATAGACAGTATAGACAGTAGTTATATAGGATGGTGTGTATAGACAGTATAGACAGTAGTTATATAGGATGGTGTGTATAGACAGTAGTTATATAGGATGGTGTGTATAGACAGTAGTTATATAGAATGGTGTGTATAGACAGTAGTTATATAGGATGGTGTGTATAGACAGTAGCTATATAGAATGGTGTGTATAGACAGTAGTTATATAGGATGGTGTGTATAGACAGTATAGACAGTAGTTATATAGGATGGTGTGTATAGACAGTAGTTATATAGGATGGTGTGTATAGACAGGAGTTATATAGGATGGTGTGTATAGACAGTAGTATTATAGGATGGTGTGTATAGACAGTATAGACAGTAGTTATATAGGATGGTGTGTATAGACAGTATGGGCAGTAGTTATAACAGGATGGTGTGTATAGACAGTAGTTATAATAGGATGGTGTGTATAGACAGTAGTTATATAGGATGGTGTGTATAGACAGTATAGACAGTAGTTATATAGGATGGTGTGTATAGACAGTATAGACAGTAGTTATATAGGATGGTGTGTATAGACAGTAGTTATATAGGATGGTGTATATAGACAGTAGTTATATTGGATGGTGTGTATAGACAGTATAGACAGTAGTTATATAGGATGGTGTGTATAGACAGTAGTTATATAGGATGGTGTGTATAGACAGTATAGACAGTAGTTATATAGGATGGTGTGTATAGACAGTATAGACAGTAGTTATATAGGATGGTGTGTATAGACAGTATAGACAGTAGTTATATAGGATGGTGTGTATAGACAGTAGTTATATAGGATGGTGTATATAGACAGTAGTTATATTGGATGGTGTGTATAGACAGTATAGACAGTAGTTATATAGGATGGTGTGTATAGACAGTAGTTATATTGGATGGTGTGTATAGACAGTATAGACAGTAGTTATATAGGATGGTGTGTATAGACAGTAGTTATATAGAATGGTGTGTATAGACAGTAGTTATATAGGATGGTGTGTATAGACAGTAGTTATATAGGATGGTGTGTATAGACAGTAGTTATATAGGATAGTGTGTACTTGGTGGAGGTTGGCTAGTGGCGACTATTTAACAGTGATGGCCTGTGTGGCAACAACCACAGCTTAAAACACAGACTAGAGGGCTATTATTATGATGATGGAGTACGCTATAGGCCTCACCAGCCCGGTAGGCAGCGTTCATGGCCTGGATCTCCCCGTTGCTCCTGGTTACCAGGATCTCAATCAGAGCATGTTCGTC
>NC_034192.2:60609696-60639374 GCF_002021735.2 Oncorhynchus kisutch
GAAGCCAGGAGATGCTAAATGTGTTTATGTTAATTAACAGGTCAATTTCTGTGAGACTGACAGTTATTTGCTTGACAATCACCGGCTGCTGAAATTTCATGACCGCCACATCCCTAACCCCTCCCAACAACAAAACCAGAGCTATCCCTGACTCCCCAACATATCTATAGAAAACCCACTCGGTAATTTCCTAGATAAAATATGTTATTCTGAGATCTGACACATTCAACATGACATCATGTTCCTTTCCTTTGTTTACTCTACTAATAATAGTTCACTAAAGTAGCCAGGTCGTCATTCAGGTCGTCATTCAGGCCGTCATTCAGGTCGTCATTCAGGTCGTCATTCAGGTCGTCATTCCATCAAATTACTGCAGTTTGCTCCTCTTTGATATTTTAGGTAGAAATTGTGCACCATTGCATTTTTTAAAGCCTGCTATATTAAATGAAGTGCCCTTTAATATAGACCACATGGAGAATTGAATAAATATATATTTTTTTATATGAATAAAGGCTTGCTAGAGTAACAAATTCAGCATTTTGACACAAGGGAATTTATGGCTGATGAAATCATCATCTGTTACGGTCAGCTATGTTACAGTCAGCCCTGTTACTATATTTGGCACTTTAATAGTCATTTATTTATTTTTACCTCTTGAGATGGGAAAACATGTTATTTTTATTAAGTTGTACATGTGCTCTTCTTGAAATAATGTAAAATAAATATGTGGTTATTTTTTAACCAAATCAAATTTGAATTGTTGGATGACCCAGCTGTAGCCCTAGCCTACACTAGTCGGGTCACAGATCTGTTTGTACTCTTGCCATCTTCATGCCAAAATGATGTTGACATGACAATGAGTGACATGCACTCTTCAGGCTTGCCCTTTGAGAGTTATATATTTACAGCATTTCTCTTCTGACTCATTCCTGAACTATGACAACATTTAATTCTAAATTCACTCACTTTTCAGGGAAGCTTTGGGTTTCAGCTCCTTGGCTTAATGTTTCCCCAGAAAAGGCATTATTAAATCTGCCAACTGTGAATAAATTGAGATGGTGCAATGTCGCCCCCAAGTGGCGTACATGAACTACTGCAAAACACAGTAATGATGAGCTCTATCAATCAGCAATAACTAACTTACTCATCATCTCCTCCACACAGGGCGAGCAGAGTCCTCTTGTAATCTCCTGATGTGTCTTCCTGTTGGGTAGAAGACCAGACAGAACATTAAGATACCATGTTAAAAGATATACAGAGATATGTACGGATAAACAGAAAGCTACTGTTCTTTCTAACATACAGATAGACAGATAGCTAGTTAGATAGACAGATAGCTAGTTAGATAGACAGATAGCGAGTTAGATAGACAGATAGCTCGTTAGATAGACAGGGAGATATACAGATAGACAGATAGCTAGTTAGATAGACAGATAGCTAGTTAGATAGACAGATAGCTAGTTAGATAGACAGGGGGATATACAGATAGACAGATAGCTAGTTAGATAGACAGGGAGATATACAGATAGACAGATAGTTAGTTAGATAGACAGGGAGATATACAGATAGACAGATAGTTAGTTAGATAGACAGATAGCTAGTTAGATAGACAGATAGCTAGTTAGATAGACAGATAGCTAGTTAGATAGACAGGGAGATATACAGATAGACAGATAGCTAGTTAGATAGACAGGGAGATATACAGATAGACAGATAGCTAGTTAGATAGACAGGGAGATATACAGATAGACGGATAGCTAGTTAAATAGACAGATCCAAGATAGACAGATAGCTAGTTAGAAAGACAGAGAGATAGACAGATAGACAGATAGCTAGTTAGATAGACAGATAGCAAGATAGACAGATAGCTAGTTAGATAGACAGAGAGATAGACAGATAGACAGATAGCTAGTTAGATAGACAGAGAGATAGACAGATAGCTAGTTAAATAGACAGATAGCAAGATAGACAGATAGCTAGTTAGAACGACAGGGAGATAGACAGATAGCGAGTTAGATAGACAGATAGCTAGTTAGATAGACAGGGAGGTAGACAGTAAGTATAGAGTCATAAAGTCACTCTTATTTCAGTCACTAGACAAGGTAACTAAGAACTAAGACAGAACTTCAAAGAAGAGGCATTGTAACATCTTAGGATGAAAGCATCTATGGGTTTAAGATAAGTTAAGTTGTATCACCTTGATCATGTTGTACAGGGACTTCTCATAGCTCATACGGAAGCACTCCCGAATATCCAGCATGTCTATCTCAGAACGACAGATCATGATCCTGATCAGAGTGTTGTCTTGCGTACCAAGACCCTGGAGAGAGAGAGAGAGAGGGAGAGATTGAGGGGGGAGAGAGAGAGGGAGGTGAGAGATAAAGAAAGAAATAGAGAGAAATAGAGACAGAGACAGAGAGAGAGAGGGAGAGATGGAGGGGGGAGAGAGATAAAGACAGAAATAGAGAGAAATAGAGACAGAGACAGAGAGAGAGGGAATGTTGGTCAGAGTGAGGTTGGTCAGAGTGAGGTTGGTCAGAGTGAGGTTGGTCAGAGTGAGGTTGGTATGAGTGAGGTTGGTATGAGTGAGGTTGGTATGAGTGAGGTTGGTCAGAGTGAGGTTAGTATGACTGAGGTTGGTCAGAGTGAGGTTAGTATGACTGAGGTTGGTATGAGTGAGGTTGGTCAGAGTGAGGTTGGTATGACTGAGGTTGGTATGAGTGAGGTTGGTATGAGTGAGGTTGGTCAGAGTGAGGTTAGTATGACTGAGGTTGGTCAGAGTGAGGTTAGTATGACTGAGGTTAGTATGACTGAGGTTGGTCAGAGTGAGGTTAGTATGACTGAGGTTGGTATGACTGAGGTTGGTATGAGTGAGGTTGGTCAGAGTGAGGTTAGTATGACTGAGGTTGGTCAGAGTGAGGTTAGTATGACTGAGGTTGGTCAGAGTGAGGTTAGTATGACTGAGGTTGGTCAGAGTGAGGTTAGTATGACTGAGGTTGGTCAGAGTGAGGTTGGTATGAGTGAGGTTAGTATAACTGAGGTTGGTATGACTGAGGTTGGTCAGAGTGAGGTTGGTATGAGTGAAGTTGGTATGACTGAGGTTGGTATGAGTGAGGTTAGTATGACTGAGGTTGGTATGAGTGAGGTTGGTATGACTGAGGTTAGTATGACTGAGGTTGGTCAGAGTGAGGTTGGTATGAGTGAGGTTAGTATGACTGAGGTTGGTATGACTGAGGTTGGTCAGAGTGAGGTTGGTATGAGTGAAGTTGGTATGACTGAGGTTGGTATGAGTGAGGTTAGTATGACTGAGGTTGGTATGAGTGAGGTTGGTATGACTGAGGTTGGTATGACTGAGGTTAGTATGACTGAGGTTGGTCAGAGTGAGGTTGGTATGAGTGAGGTTAGTATGACTGAGGTTGATATGACTGAGGTTGGTCAGAGTGAGGTTGGTATGAGTGAAGTTGGTATGACTGAGGTTGGTATGAGTGAGGTTGGTCAGAGAGAGGTTGGTATGACTGAGGTTGGTATGACTGAGGTTGGTATGACTGAGGTTCGTATGAGTGAGGTTGGTATGACTGAGGTTGGTATGACTGAGGTTGGTATGAGTGAGGTTAGTATGACTGAGGTTGGTATGAGTGAGGTTGGTATGACTGAGGTTGGTATGAGTGAGGTTGGTATGACTGAGGTTGGTATGACTGAGGTTGGTATGACTGAGGTTGGTCAGAGTGCAGCTGAGCCTGAAAGAAGAATAAAACCGTTGAGGTTCACCTTCATAGACTTGTAGAGGCGCTTGGCGAAGTACATAGGTACACTCCTGATGCACTGAACTGTAGGAGACAGTGAGCACAAGACAGACATGTTGAAATAAGAGTTCATGGGATACCTTGACTAGGTATGATCTTTTAGCCTGATTAAACCACACTGAACAACGGTGAGTGAACTCAACGGTGTTCAATTTGATTTAAATTTGGTTCCGTCTGATTTTTAACCAGGCGGAAGGAACACTGGTGTGTTATCAGAAAGAGTCCAACACGTACCGACAGCCAACATGAGTCTCTCAAAGTCCCCAGACAGCTCACTCTTGATACTGTCCTCTATGGGCTTCTCTGCTATCTCCTGGTACTTATCAAACACTGCAGGAAGAAGACAGAGAACGGAGTCATTCCCTGGCATGGTATCCTAGTCAGTGAACTACTGAGACCAGACCACAGACACATAACTCAGCAGCCTGATACAACCTGGATCCCTTTGTGTTGTGGGTGTGACAAGAAATTACCGATTCACACTAGTAAATGTCACACTGACGTCATAATGTATGCGTTCCAAATGGAACCCTATTCGTTACATAGTGCACTACTTTTAACATCTATGGGTTATAGATAGAGCACTATGTAGGGAGTGGGGTGCCATTTGGGATGTAACCAGTGTTCTGGTCAGGCTGAGGTTATGATACTGTTGTCGCTCTCAGCCTCATGTTTATGTAGCCCGGTGTTATACTCACCCATCTGGAGGTGGTTGACACCGCGGTTTCCCAGCAACATAATGAAAATGGACTCCTCTGTGCCCCACTGCTCCTCCCCGGCTGCAAACAGCGCCTGAAAGCGTTGAAAAGTGTTGAAAAGGGATAGTTACAGACAGGTAGAAAGGAGTTGATCAGGTTAGGAAGGGAAAGGGAAGGGAAGAAACAGTTGGTGGGCTTGTAATGTGGTGAACGTGTTCTGTACTACTGCTTCAAACACTCACCTGAGCATCCTCCTCCACTAGGTCTGCATGCACTACTCCTGGTTCATCTCTGGTTCCCTGGAAACACGCACGCACACACACACACACACACACACACACACACACACACACACACACACACACACACACACACACACACACACACACACACACACACACACACACACACACACACACACACACACACACACACACACACACTGTCTGACTAAACAGCTACACAAATGCTTTGGTTATGACAGCAACAAGTTAGTTAATAGATTGGTTATATCTACTTACAAAAAACTCAACCTAGAAAAACAAACTATTGACAGCCTTTCAAATAATAAAATCATATTAGATCCACTATGGCTACTGGCATAGCATTAACTAACCTGGAGTAAAACAACCAGCATCTTCTTAAAGTGTCCTGAGGTGTCTCCTGTAACATCCTCCTCGATGTCTGAGCCATAAGCTGAAGACAGTAACAACACAGGCAGTTAATAATACAACCAGGATTTCACTGGAATATGCTGTGTTTGTTATATGTCATACAGTAGCTGTACAGATGTCTAATCTTAATTTGACCCGTTTCTCAAAGCAGGAAAATAATAAGGAAAGAACAGGAAATGTGAATTCAAGTGGAAATTACAAACTTCACACTACAAGATGCTGAACTTTTGAGCAGTTTTCTTCAGTGGTTAGCTTCAAGGTAGACAATTCTGGACTGATGCACAGTGGGCTTTTCTGGTGCTTTCGCGGCTGTCGTGTCTTCACCCAGGTGGGTGCTACACATCAGTAGTGGGCGAATTCTACCCATGGGAGTTTGACTTCAGAGACTACTACTGGAGAGCTCTGGGCCAGGGTGCCCTGATGGACAGCTCTGGACCAGTCTGACACCCCCTGGATGTGACCCCCCCCCCCCCTGTTTCATCTCTGAACTGCCTCTACTCTAGCCTTCCTCCTGGTGCCGACTGCCTAAGCCATTAATGAACTACCTTGCCTGCCATGATCGGCCATTGACTATTTGTTTATTTATTTTGGTCTTTCACAATGTCTGTTTGTTGTTGTTGTTGAGATTGTAATGGAAAGCACTATAAAATATGTATTATTATTAATATATGTCGTACTGTACGTCATAATGAGTGACTTTTTGCACTCATTATGATCATGTTTTGATGCTCAAGATCAAGATCGATTGTTTGATGGACATTCAGCTTCTAACGAGATGAAGGAAATGCAGTTGAAGTCGGTAGTTTACATATCACTTTAGCCAAATACCTTTAAACTCAGTTTGTCACAATTCCTGACATTTAATCCTAGTAAAAATTCCCTGTCTTAGGTCAGTTAGGATCACCACTTTATTTTACGAATGTGAAATGTCAGAATAATAGTAGAGAGAATGATTTACTTCAGCTTTTATTTCTTTCATCACATTCCCAGTGGGTCAGAAGTTCACATACACTTAATTAGTATTTGGTAGCATTGCTTTTAAATTGTTTAACTTGGGTCAAATGTTTCGGGTAGCCTTCCACAAGCTACCCACAATAAGTTGGGTGAATTCTGGCCCATTCCTCCTGACAGAGCTGGTGTAACTGAGTCTGCTTGGGGTCATTGTTCATTTGGAAGAACTATTTGTGTCACGCCCTGGTCTTAGTATTTTGTGTTTTCTATATTTATTTGGTCAGGCCAGGGTGTGACATGGGTTTATTTTGTGTTGTGTTTATGTATGGGGGTTTTTCGTAGGTTTTGGGATTGTGGCTTAGTGGGGTGTTCTAGCAAAGTCTATGGTTGCCTGAGGCGGTTCTCAATCAGAGGCAGGTGATTCTCGTTGTCTCTGATTGGGAACCATATTTAGGCAGCCATATTCTTTGAGTGTTTGTGGGTGATTGTTCCTGTCTCAGTGTTTTGTATTTCACCAGATGGGCTGTATAGGTTTTCACGTTCCGTTTGTTGTTTTGTATTGATCGTGTTTTGTCTACATTAAACATGTATCGTATTAACCACGCTGCATTTTGGTCCGACTCTCTTTCAACGGAAGAAAACCGTAACAGAATCACCCACCACAGGACCAAGCAGCGTGGTGACAGGCAGCGACAGCAGGAGCAGCGAAAAGAGGAATGGACATGGGAAGACGTTTTGGATGGCAAGGGTTGTTACACTTGGGAGGAGATACTGGCTGGAAGAGATCGCCTCCCATGGGAACAGGTGGAGTCACTTAGGAGAGCAGAGGCAGCCGGAGATAGGAGCCGGCGATACGAGGGAACACGGTTGGCAAGGAAGCCCGAGAGTCAGCCCCAAAAATGTATTGGGGGGGCTCAGGGAGAGTGTGGCAGAGTCAGGGTTCAGACCTGAGCCAACTCCCCCTGTTTATCGTGAGGAGCAGCGATCACAGGACTTCTGGACTTGGGAGGAAATATTGGACGGAAAAGGACCCTGGGCACAGCCTGGAGAATATCGACGCCCCAAAGAAGAACTGGAGGCGGTAAAAGTGGAGAGGCGCTGGTATGAAGAGGCAGCACGGTGACGCGGATGGAAGCCCGAGAGTCAGCCCCAAAACTTTATTGGGGGGGGGCTCACAGGGAGTATGGCTACGCCAGGTAGGAGACCTGCGCTAACTTCCTGTGCTTACCGGGGGGCTAAAGAGACCGGACAGGCACCGTGTTATGCTATGGAGCGCACGGTGTCTCCAGTGCGGGTGCATAGCCCGGTGCGGTACATACCAGCTCTTCGTATTGGCCGGGCTAGAGTGGGCATCGAGCCAGATAAGGTTGGGCAGGCTCGGTGCTCAAGAGCTCCAGTGCGCCTGCACGGTCCGGTCTATCCAGTGCCACTTCCACACACCAGTCCCCCGGTGGCAGCTCCCCGCACCAGGCTTCCTGTGCATGTCCTCGGCCCAATACCACCAGTGCCAGCACCACGCACCAGGCCTTCAGTGCGCCTCGCCTGTTCAGCGCTGCCAGAGCCTTTCTCCTCTCCAGCGCTGTCGGAGTCTCCCGCCTGTTTAGCGCTGTCGGAGTCTCCCGCCTGTTTAGCGCTGCCAGAGCCTTCCTCCTCTCCAGCGCTGCCGGAGTCTCCCGCCTGTCTAGCGCTATCAGAGCCTTCCTTCTCTCCAGCGCTGCCGGAGTCTCCTGCCTGTTCAGCGCAGCCAGAGCTGCTAATTTGCATGGAGCAGCCAGAGCTGCCAGTCTGCATGGAGCAGCCAGAGCAGCTAGAGCCGCCAGTCAGCCAGGATCTTCCAGATCCGCCAGTCAGCCAGGATCCGCCAGTCAGCCAGGATCTTCCAGATCCGCCATTCAGCCAGGATCGTCCAGATCCGCCATTCAGCCAGGATCCGCCAGTCAACCAGGATCTGCCGGAACCGCCAGTCAGCCAGGATCTGCCAGAACCACCAGCTAGCCAGGATCTGCCAGAGCCAACTACCTGCCTGAGCTTCCTCTCAGTACTGGGCTTCCTCTCAGTGCTGAGCTTCCCCTCAGTGCCGAGCTTCCCCTCAGTGCCGAGCTTCCCCTCAGTGCCAAGCTACCCCTCAGTCCCGAGCTACCCCTCAGTCCTGAGCTACCCCTCAGTCCCGAGCTACCCCTCAGTCCTGAGCTTCCCCTCAGTCCCGAGCTTCCCCTCAGTCCCGAGCTGCCCCTCAGTCCAGTGGGGTCCTTGGTGAGGGTTATTAGGCCAAGGTCGGCGGCAAGGGTCGCCAATCAAAGGACGCGTTACAGGGGGACTAAGACTTGGTTGGCGTGGGGTCCACGTCCAGAGCCGGAGCCGCCACCGTGGACAGACGCCCACCCGGACCCTCCCCTATGGGTTTAAGTGTGCGGCCGGGAGTCCGCACCTTGGGGAGGGGGGGGTTCTGTCACGCCCTGGTCTTAGTATTTTGTGTTTTCTATATTTATTTGGTCAGGCCAGGGTGTGACATGGGTTTATTTTGTGTTGTGTTTATGTATGGGGGTTTTTCGTAGGTTTTGGGATTGTGGCTTAGTGGGGTGTTCTAGCAAAGTCTATGGTTGCCTGAGGCGGTTCTCAATCAGAGGCAGGTGATTCTCGTTGTCTCTGATTGGGAACCATATTTAGGCAGCCATATTCTTTGAGTGTTTCGTGGGTGATTGTTCCTGTCTCAGTGTTTTGTATGTCACCAGACAGGCTGTATAGGTTTTCACGTTCCGTTTGTTGTTTTGTATTGATCGTGTTTTGTCTACATTAAACATGTATCGAATTAACCACGCTGCATTTTGGTCCGACTCTCGACGGAAGAAAACCGTAACAATTTGTGAACTAGCTTTAACTTCCTGACTGATGTCTTGAGATGTTGCTTCAATATATCAACATAATTTTCCATCCTCATGATACCATCCATTTTGTGAAGTGCACCAGTCCCTCCTCTAGCAAAGCACCCCCACAACATGATGCTGCCACCCTCATTGCCTAACGGTTGGGGTGGTGTTCTTCGGCTTGCAAGCCTCCCCCTTGCTGAGCTGCCTTTCAGGTTATGTCGATATAGGACTCGTTTTACTGTGGATATAGATACTTTTGTACCTGTTTCCTCCAGCATCTTCACAAGGCCCTTTGCTGTTGTTCTAGGATTGATTTGCACTTTTCGCACTAAAGTATGTTCATCTCTAGGAGACAGAATTTTTTTTATTTTATTTATTTTACCTTTATTTAACCAGGTAGGCAAGTTGAGAACAAGTTCTCATTTACAATTGCGACCTGGCAATTGAATGCGTCTCCTTCCTGAGCGGTATGACGGCTGCATGGTCCCATGGTGTTTATACTTGCGTACTATTGTTTGTACAGATGAACGTGGTACCATCAGGCATTTGGAAATTACTTCCAAGGATGAACCAGACTTGTGGAGGTCTACAATTCTGTTCTGAGGTCTTGGCTGATTTCTTTTGATTTTTCCATGATGTCAAGCAAAGAGGCACTGAGTTTGAAGATAGTCTTTCAAATACATCCACAGGTACACCTCCAATTGACTCAAATGATGTCAATTAGCCTATCAGAAGCTTCTAAAGCCATGACATCATTTTCTGGAATTTTCAATGCTGTCTAAAGGTATGTAAACTTCTGACCCACTGGAATTGTGATATGGTGAATTATAAGTGAAATCATCTGTCTGTAAACAATTGTTGGAAAAATTACTTGTGTCACACACAAAGTAGATGTCCTAAACGACTTGCCAAAACTATAGTTTGTTAACAAGAAATTAGTTTAGTGGTTGAAAAACTAGGTTTAATGAATCCAACTAAAGTGTATGTAAACTTCCAACATCAACTGTATATCTTACCATCTAATGGGAGGGAGGAAATATATCTTACCATCTAATGGGAGGTAGGAAATATATCTTACCATCTAATGGGAGGTAGGAAATATATCTTACCATCTAATGGGAGGGAGGAAATATATCTTACTATCTAATGGGAGGAAGAAATATATCTTACCATCTAATGGGAGGGAGGAAATATATCTTACTATCTAATGGAAGGGAGGAAATATATCTTACCATCTAATGGGAGGAAGAAATATATCTTACCATCTAATGGGAGGTAGGACATTTATCTTACCATCTATTCTAATGGGAGGAAGAAATATATCTTACCATCTAATGGGAGGAAGAAATATATCTTACTATCTAATGGGAGGTAGGAAATATATCTTACCATCTAATGGGAGGTAGGAAATATATCTTACCATCTATTCTAATGGGAGGAAGAAATTTATCTTACCATCTAATGGGAGGAAGAAATATATCTTACCATCTAATGGGAGGAAGAAATATATCTTACTATCTAATGGGAGGAAGAAATATATCTTACCATCTAATGGGAGGAAGAAATATATCTTACCATTTATTCTAATGGGAGGTAGGAAATATATCTTACCATCTAATCTAATGGGAGGAAGAAGTATATCTTACCATCTAATGGGAGGGAGGAAATATATCTTACTATCTAATGGGAGGGAGGAAATATATCTTACTATCTAATGGGAGGTAGGAAATATATCTTACTATCTAATGGGAGGGAGGAAATATATCTTACCATCCTTGTATGCCTCCACCAGGTTGTGTATCTGTTGGTTGTTCCTGGAGGCCAAGACTTCAATCAGGCACTTCTCATCTGTTCCTGCCCCCTTATAAATAAATAATTACATTAAATAAAGAATGGCAAAAGTTACTAACTAGGCTGTGTAACAGTTATTTAGTATGTGGTGTCTGATGTGGGTATTCTCAATTCTTATCATTTTCCTATTTCTTTTACTTCCTAAATATAATCATTTGATGGCATCACGGGTCTCTACTACAGAATCTCACTTTTATGACATCACGGGTCTCTACTACAGAATCTCACTTTGATGGCATCGTGGGTCTCTACTACAGAATCTCACTTTGATGGCATCGTGGGTCTCTACTACAGAATCTCACTTTGATGGCATCGTGGGTCTCTACTACAGAATCTCACTTTGATGGCATCGTGGGTCTCTACTACAGAATCTCACTTTGATGGCATCACGGGTCTCTACTACAGAATCTCACTTTGATGGCATCATGGGTCTCTACTACAGAATCTCACTTTGAAGGCATCGTGGGTCTCTACTACAGAATCTCACTTTGATGGCATTGTGGGTCTCTACTACAGAATCTCACTTTGATGGCATCACGGGTCTCTACTACAGAATCTCACTTTGATGGCATCACGGGTCTCTACTACAGAATCTCACTTTGATGGCATCACGGGTCTCTACTACAGAATCTCACTTTGAAGGAATCGTGGGTCTCTACTACAGAATCTCACTTTGATGGCATCGTGGGTCTCTACTACAGAATCTCACTTTGATGGCATCACGGGTCTCTACTACAGAATCTCACTTTGATGGCATCACGGGTCTCTACTACAGAATCTCACTTTGATGGCATCGTGGGTCTCTACTACAGAATCTCACTTTGATGGCATCACGGGTCTCTACTACAGAATCTCACTTTGATTGCATCATGGATCTCTTTGGCGTCATGGTAGGCCTGTGGTCTCATCAGACTGACGATGAGGCGTTCAAACTTCCCCGTCAGCTCATACTTCAGGTCGTCTATCAGGTTCTGGGGAAGAGAGACATGTCTGTTATGAAGTTACCCTCTCGTGGTGTGTGCACACTGAATTGTGATTAGCAAGTGGACTGGACAAACTTACCTCAAAGAACTCAACATAATTGGTAAGAGACACATGTCTGTTATGAAGTTATCCTGTCATGAAGTGTGAGACAATGTGCAGAAGGCTCAGTAAACCATATTGAGTGAGTTCAACAAAGGTTCTGTTTGAGGTGAACCTGTTACTTAGTAACAATTTCAGATGATGAACAATTTGAATGAACATTCCAAAATGTTTATAGTTTAAACATTAAACAGCTAATTTTTGTAAGTATAAACTGTGGCGGTTTAAGGGACAATAATCAACCTTTAAATGACTTTGCTATTCCTACTAGGTGTAATAGAAAGCCTACAGGGTTACATTATTATTTGTAGTGGCAGTTTAGAACCCGAAATGGACACCGACGTTCGCTGCACACTACATTCTCAGAATGTTAGCGAACGTTAGCACAAAACAAATGTTAGCTAATGTTAGCACAAAACAAATGTTAGCGAACGTTAGCACAAAACAAATGTTAGCTAACGTTAGCACAAAACAAATGTTAGCTAACGTTAGCACAAAACAAATGTTAGCGAACGTTAGCACAAAACAAATGTTAGCTAACGTTAGCACAAAACAAATGTTAGCGAACGTTAGCACAAAACAAATGTTAGCTAACATTAGCACAAAACGAATGTTAGCTAACGTCCTGAATTTAACTAAGAATGTATTGTACCTTCTAACAAATGGGCACGAAGAATTGTGTCATTTGTGGTAAAGATTTATTTTACAGCGTGGTTTTAGCTGATACTTACCTGATCCAGTATTGACCGGGTATTAACTACAGATCATAGAGTGGGTCACAGTAACAATGGATACTCAAAGCATTCAACACCAAATTATACATAGTGATGTTTATGTAAACACACAAAAAAAACCACTGACTGTAATTTCTATGCAATCCAGGTCCAGCTCTGGAAAGGTACAGAAACGTGATGATAGACGGATGTTGGATGTTATGACGTGATGTTGGATGTTATGACGTGATGTTGGATGTTATGACGTGATGTTAGATGTTTTGATGTGATGTTAGATGTGATGTTGGATGTTATGACGTGATGTTGGATGTTATGATGTGATGTTGGATGTTATGATGTTGGATGTTATGATGTGATGTTGGATGTTATGACGTGATGTTGGCTGTTATGATGTGATGTTGGATGTTATGATGTTGGATGTTATGATGTGATGTTGGATGTTATGTTGTGATGTTGGATGTTATGATGTGATGTTGGATGTTATGTTGTGATGTTGGATGTTGTGATGTTGGATGTTATGTTGTGATGTTGGATGATAGACGTGATGTTGGATGTTATGATGTGATGTTATGATGTGATGTTGGATTATAGACGTGATGTTGGATATTATGATGTGATGTTGGATGTTATGATGTGATGTTGGATGTTATGATGTGATGTTAGATGTTATGATGTGATGTTATATGTTATGATGTGATGTTATGATGTTAGATGTTATGATGTGATGTTGGATGTTTTGATGTGATGTTGGATGTTATGCCGTGATGTTGGATGTTATGCCGTGATGTTGGATGATAGACGTGATGTTGGATGTTATGATGTGATGTTGGATGTTATGATGTGATGTTGGATGTTATGATGTGATGTTATGATGTGATGTTATGTTGTGATGTTGGATGTTATGTTGTGATGTTGGATGTTATGTTGTGATGTTATGATGTGATGTTGGATGTTATGATGTGATGTTGGATGTTATGATGTGATGTTGGATGTTATGTTGTGATGTTGGATGTTATGATGTGATGTTGGATGTTTTGATGTGATGTTGGATGTTATGATGTGATGTTGGATGTTGGATGTTATGATGTGATGTTGGATGTTATGATGTGATGTGATGATGTGATGTTGGATGTTTTGATGTGATGTTAGATGTTATGATGTGATGTTATGATGTGATGTTGGATGTTATGTTGTGATGTTGGATGTTATGATGTTGGATGTTATGTTATGATGTGATGTTGGATGTTATGATGTGATGTTGGATGTTATGATGTGATGTTAGATGTTATGATGTGATGTTGGATGTTATGATGTGATGTTATGATGTGATGTTGGATGTTATGTTGTGATGTTGGATGTTATGATGTTGGATGTTATGCTATGATGTGATGTTGGATGTTATGATGTGATGTTGGATGTTATGATGTGATGTTAGATGTTATGATGTGATGTTGGATGTTATGATGTGATGTTGGATGTTATGATGTGATGTTGGATGTTATGTTGTGATGTTGGATGTTATGATGTGATGTTGGATGTTATGATGTTATGATGTGATGTTGGATGTTATGATGTGATGTTGGATGTTATGATGTGATGTTTGATGTTATGATGTTGGATGTTATGTTGTGATGTTGGATGTTATGACGTGATGTTGGATGTTATGATGTGATTTTCCTGTACCTTCCCATAGCTAGACTTGTACGCCTGTACAATCTCCTGTCTCTGAGCATTGCTTCTGCCAGTGACCAAATCCAAGATGGCCTCCTTGTCACTGCCTGTAGAGAACAGAGGAAGATCATCAGTAACATCATCAGCAATATTTGACCTTTGAACTTTCTAAGTCAGGGCTGCCCAAACCCTGTTCCTGGAAAGCTACACCATTGATGGATTCTATTCTGTTTCTATGAGCTACCTTCCTGTACATTATTGGTCCAGCCCCAGTTGTAACTAATCTGATGCTTATCAACCAGCTAATTGTTAGAATCAGGTGTGCTATATTAGGGTTAGTGTGAAAACCTACAGGAGGGTAGCTCTCTAGGAATAGGGTTAGTGTGAAAACCTACAGGAGGGTAGCTCTCTAGGAACAGGGTTGGAGTTCAAACCTACAGGAGGGTAGCTCTCTAGGAACAGGGTTGGAGTGAAAACCTACAGGAGGGTAGCTCTCTAGGAACAGGGTTGGAGTGAAAACCTACAGGAGGGTAGCTCTCTAGGAACAGGGTTAGTGTGAAAACCTACAGGAGGGTAGCTCTCTAGGAACAGGGTTGGAGTTAAAACCTACAGGAGGGTAGCTCTCTAGGAACAGGGTTAGTGTGAACACCTACAGGAGGGTAGCTCTCTAGGAACAGGGTTGGAGTTAAAACCTACAGGAGGGTAGCTCTCTAGGAACAGGGTTAGTGTGAACACCTACAGGAGGGTAGCTCTCTAGGAACAGGGTTTGAGTTAAAACCTACAGGATGGTAGCTCTCCAGGAACAGGGTTGGACAGCCCTGTTCTAAGCAGTTGTGAATACTGGTGTTGGAGTTGTGTATCTCTAGCCTGGTTAACTGAAACAAAGGTGTGCAGCGTTTTTACCAGGCTAGTGTCCCCCTGCCTTACAGTGGACACGAAGTGTAGCTACATTGTTACTCACCGATGCCTTTCATGGCATTGTAGAGAGTCTCAGCATCTGCGCTGGCATCAAAGTCTGGAGCATCGGTTACTGTGCCTCGGAACCCCTGTAAGAACATTCATTACCTTTTACCAACCTCATTCACGACAATGGCCCGGGGCACAGTTTCAGTTGTTAGGGGCACAGTTTCAGTTGTTAGGGGCACAGTTTCAGTTGTTAGGGGCACAGTTTCAGTTGTTAGGGGCACAATTTCAGTTGTTAGGGGCACAGTTTCAGTTGTTAGGGGCACCGTTTCAGTTGTTAGGGGCACCGTTTAAGTTGTTAGGGGCACAATTTCAGTTGTTAGGGGCACAGTTTCAGTTGTTAGGGGCACAGTTTCAGTTGTTAGGGGCACAGTTTCAGTTGTTTCAGTCAGTTGTTAAAGAACATATTCTTATTCACAACAATCAGTTTCATAGGAGAGGGAAAAAGGGTTGATTGAGCCAACTGGATGCTGGGTATGACTAGTTGGGCACAGAACAATGAACGAGGGGCCAGGAATTACTCTGGGCCTTTCCCAAGGTTAGTGGGGGGCCGTGTAAGGGGCCATGGGTGTGTGTGTGTGGGCTGTGTAGGATAATGTTACGGCCTTTGAGGGGCTGTGTGGGTGTGCAGGGGGCAGGAAGGAATGTGTGGGTGTACAGGGGTCAGGAAGGAATGTGTGGGTGTGCAGGGGGCAGGAAGGAATGTGTGGGTGTGCAGGGGGCAGGAAGTGGCTGTGTGGGTGTGCAGGGGGCAGGAAGTGGCTGTGTGTGTGTACAGGGGGCAGGAAGTGGCTGTGTGGGTGTGCAGGGGGCAGGAAGGAATGTGTGGGTGTGCAGGGGGCAGGAAGGAATGTGTGGGTGTGCAGGGGGCAGGAAGTTGCTGTGTGGGTGTGCAGGGGGCAGGAAGTGGCTGTGTGGGTGTACATGGGGCAGGAAGTGGCTGTGTGGGTGTACAGGGGGGAGGAGCTGGCTGTGTGGGTGTACAGGGTGCAGGAAGGAATGTGTGGGTGTACATGGGGCAGGAAGGGGCTGTGGCTGCAGTGCCCTGAGCAGAGGGCTGACAGGCAGACAGACAGCTGACACCGGTCTGTCCCCCTGCCTACAGCTGCACCCTCCAGAACAGCAGTGTGTGTAGGAGGGAGGAACAGGGAGTCAGGTTACACACACACACAGACCTGCTCACTCTGCAGGGGTCTGACACGGCTTCCGAGAAGCCGACCTCCAATCAACACAGAAACAATAAAACACAATAAGGCCACCAGGGCTGCAGTTCAATCACACATGTAGTGTGGAAAATACCCGTGTTCATTTATTTCTTTATCCTGTATCTGAGAAACATATCCGTTCAGCTGTTGTTTCTGTGGAGATTCTTTCGGCTGCATTGAGGCACACAGCCAATGTTTCCTACCCAGAAATCCAGCCAGCCAGACAGCCAAGGAGGCCACTGCACATGCTCAAGATGTGGCCTTACTACAGCTCTACCATAGAGACTATCACTCCCCAAGACAGCCGGGAGGTCCCACCCATATAGCAACAGGACCAAAACAATGGGCCCATAGCAACGGTCCTTTCAGCAAACAGACTGTTCAGGCAGCAAATAACTAGTAGAACATAGATAATCACATTATCTTCAGATGATACAAGTGACTTACCAGAGCTATTCATTTTGGTTGATAAAGCTTACACTACAGCAGTGCTTGGCTGCTCGTTACTTTCATCCAGATACTGCACTATCCTTGGCACCAGTCTGTCTGTGCTATGGCCAACTTGTGGTTGTCTTGCCATGGTAATGCAGCTAGGGTGGTGGAGGGCAGAGGTCATGAACAGTGGTATGAATCAAACCCACTACTCTGGTGTAGCTGGTACCATGCTCCAACCCTCAGATCCAGCAGAACCAAAAAGGACATGGTTTTGATACTAGATAGTCTAGCAGGGCCATCCTTATACATGGTTTTGTTATTAGATAGTCTAGCAGGGCCATCCTTATACATGGTTTTGATATTAGATAGTCTAGCAGGGCCATCCTTAGACATGATTTTGATACTAGATAGTCTAGCCGGGCCATCCTTAGACATGGTTTTGTTATTAGATAGTCTAGCAGGGCCATCCTTAGACATGGTTTTGATACTAGATAGTCTAGCAGGGCCATCCTTAGACATGGTTTTGATATTAGATAGTCTAGCAGGGCCATCCTTAGACATGGTTTTGATACTAGATAGTCTAGCAGGGCCATCCTTAGACATGATTTTGATATTAGATAGTCTAGCAGGGCCATCCTTAGACATGGTTTTGATACTAGATAGTCTAGCAGGGCCATCCTTAGACATGGTTTTGATATTAGATAGTCTAGCAGGGCCATCCTTAGACATGGTTTTGATATTAGATAGTCTAGCAGGGCCATCCTTAGACATGGTTTTGATACTAGATAGTCTAGCAGGGCCATCCTTAGACATGGTTTTGTTATTAGATAGTCTAGCAGGGCCATCCTTAGACATGGTTTTGATATTAGATAGTCTAGCAGGGCCATCCTTAGACATGATTTTGATATTAAAGTCTAGCAGGGCCATCCTTAGACATGGTTTTGTTATTAGATAGTCTAGCGGGGCATCCTTAGACATGGTTTTGATACTAGATAGTCTAGCAGGGCCATCCTTGCAAATCTCCTCTTGTTGACTGGACTTATGTGAGCAGAACCTGGGATTCCGAGGCTAGGTATAATAAGATAGAGAAGTAGTGCTGTCATATGCCTTCCGGAGCTCTCTCTGTGTGTCTGTCAATATCATGTCCAGGTTGCCAGAGGGAAGAGTGACACATTATACTAGCCTGCTGCCATTACAATAAACAGACGCTCCAGGGCTGATGACTGTTGCTAGCGAATGAATGATTCTCATCTGACACCTCCTTTGTCTTTGCATCATTATCATCCAGTCATTATGGAATAGGATACATTTATCCTTATAGCTATACTGTAGCTACACATAGCACTGAGAGAATGGCAGACACAGGATTATGATATTGACTTACCATTCCCATATTTGGTCTTTTAAGGATATGCAGGAAACAATCGACCTGCAAGACAAGATATGTGAAGCAGAAATGAGAACAGAGAAATGTGGTGACATGCTGTTTAAGATGGTATCAATATCAACCAATCAAATGTATTTATAGAGCCCTTTATACAACCGGCAGAGGTCACAAAGTCCTTGAGACAACCAATATACAGAAACTGTATGCAATGCAAGCACAGTGGCCATGAAAAACTCCTTAGAAAGAGGAGGAACCCAGCTCCTAGGCACAGCCAGTCCTCTTCTTTTTTATTTGACCTTTTATTTAACCAGGCAAGTCAGTTAAGAACAAATTCTTATTTTCAATGACAGCCTAGGAACAGTGGGTTAACTGCCTGTTCAGGGGCAGAATGAGATTTGTACCTCGTCAGCTCGGGGGTTTGAACTTGCAACCTTCCGGTTACTAGTCCAACACTCTAACCACTAGGCTACCCTGCTGCCCCTTCAGGCTGTGCCATCTTATCGATCCTAATTGTCAATGTGAATATGATATGATTGTGAACAGCATGTGTGGCTGGATGAACAAAGAGATGCTATTGGACCATAGGCTAATGAAAATATACTTGATATGTCATTGAAGGGTGGTGGTCAGGTTTCTGCTCTTTCAGCACAACACCATCCACAGGACCTGCACCAGAGAAGACTGCATTGGAAAGTCAAAATACTGTTTGATAATAAATGTCACTAGTGGGCTTGCTACAGATTCCTATAGGATTATGCAGGGAGAAGACATGAGGGGGGACCAAGGAGGCCATTTTGAATTGGATTACTTGTAGGGTTGTTGGCTTATGGCCTAGTGGTTAAAGCATAGCCACGTTTTCCACAGGAAACATGTTGGCTGCTCTTCCCTGCGGTTCAGTAAGGCTACAGGGTTCCCTTTCAGAGTGGTACCGTAGGCCTTAGCATCTGGTGAGGTAGAGAAAAGGACATTTAATAAAGAAACATCTACTTTTACAAAAGGTAGGTTTAGGTCAAACTTGTTCGCGCATTCTTGTTGGAATTGTTTTGTATCATCGGAACTTAGAACTTAGAACTTAGAACTTAGAACTAAAACCCACATGGTCTATGACGCTGGATTCTACAGTAGATAAATAAATAAAAAACTAGTTTGGCTTATAAATTTGTGTATAAGTAAAGGGAATTCTGTCGGACTTTCCAAATGAAATGTAAGTCATTTAGATTCTCAGTAAGAATATATATCACAGGAGAAACACTCAGTGAGGACAAGCTGTCCTCTGGCATAAGCACACAGTATTGCAGTCAATTGTAGAATTTCAGACAGTTTCTCCATTAGTGAGAATATGTTTAAAATAAGCCCACGGCAGTGTTTAGTCTGCTAGAATATCCATCAAGCACGGTTCGATCCAAACATCTGCTATATCCACAGATCATGTCCACGACCACACCCCATCTCTCAGTCTCCCACCCCCAAATTATACAACTTTTTATTCATAAAGCATAACTTTTTTGTTTGTTTGAATTCTGTTTAAAACACATAATTTAGAATTATACTGTTTACACAATGGACATCAATGATAAACATGACTCATGTCTATGCTCAATCCATTACCTTTACATTTACAACATCCTTTTCTCTATGTTGTTCTTAACACTTAGATTCTTGGTTTGTAAAAATGGAACTGTCTGTCTGTCTGTCTGTCTATTATTCTCATATCATGGACTTGGGCTGGGCTAATAATACCCTGAACAAACCGTTATAGCTCTGTTATTGTCTTCACGTGACTTGCGCCAACATTATCTTAGTCTATATTGTTGAGCATTTGACACTATAGAAAATTCACTACAAAGCAAAACCCAAACTCACCTCTTTTACCGAACTAATATGATCCAAATCAACCCCGCTGCAGTCCTGACCTCCTCTATCCTGTTTTTATCGGTTGCGTTTAGCCCGGTGTTGAAACGGCCAGCTGTCTAATTCCCTGTCCTCGAGCTCACGTAATAACTGCGGTGCTCACGGGCGGTGCGTCAAAAGAGTTCCCCCTTTCTAACAGGGAGCCCGTTCACGCTAGATAAAAACGGTGTTATGATAAATAAATAAATATGTAAACAACCTATTCACACGTGCTGTGTGGTTTTCTGTACGCTCCGTATACACACTAAGCACAGACCGTCTTTAGACGTCTTTTTTTGGTCTTGTCAATTCAGAGAAGTGTAGAATTGCAGCCTGAAAATCGGGGCGTTCCTGCATGAGGGCAGTGATTGGGAGTCCCATAGGAAGGTGCACAATTGGCCCAGCGTCGTCTGGGTTAGGGGAGGGTTTGGCCAGGGTAGGCCTCATTGTAAATAAGAATTTGCTCTTAAACTGACTTGCCTAGTTAAATAAAGGTTTTTTTAAAAAGAAGGTAAAACCCACCGAAGAAGGGGCAGGGGTGACAACGATAGCTAGCTAGCCGTACACCAGGAGACAGTGTCCCCGCCTGTGAGCACTGTTTTCCAGCAGGCACACAGCAGGAGAGACACCGTGTACTATGTTAGCTAGCGCACAGTGTCCCTAAATAGCAAGCTAGCTAGTTAGCTAACACACAGTGTCTGCTGTGCTAGCGGGAGGCAGAAGTGACCGGTAGACAGTGTTCTTCGCCCCGCCTGTTGGGCACTGTTTTCACAAAGTTCTGTTAATGATGGTGAGGCCCGGTGTTCGTCAGGCGAGAGCGAAGGACACTGTCTACCGGTGTCAGGAACCAATGGGATGCTCGAGTGGGGGTGTTCCTGCAGATGCAGGAATGATCACATGCAGGAACTCACTGATTTCCGGGCTGCAGTCACTATTGTCTGGTCTAGCCATTTTTTGGAGGTCTTTTTTTGGTCCGGCCTTCATCTCAATGTCAATGGCCTTAATTTGGCCCAAACATAGACGTGTATGTTTGGTTCATATATGGTCCAGTCCGGACCGCATCCACAGGCGTTCGGTCCGTACCGGCCTATATTTGGCCCAAGTATTGATGTCTATAATTGGTTCAAATTTGTTTTGGTACTGTACTGTACTCTACTCTACTGAATTAAACTGTACTGTACTGTATTCTACTGAATTAAACTGTACTGTACTCTACTGAATTAAACTGTACTGTACTGTACTCTACTGAATTAAACTGTACTGTACTCTACTGAATTAAACTGTACTGTACTCTACTGAATTAAACTGTACTGTACTGTACTCTACTGAATTAAACTGTACTGTACTCTACTGAATTAAACTGTACTGTACTCTACTGAATTAAACTGTACTGTACTCTCCTGAATTAAACTGTACTGTACTCTCCTGAATTAAACTGTACTGTACTCTACTGAATTAAACTGTACTGTACTGTACTCTACTGAATTAAACTATACTGTACTGTACTCTACTGAATTAAACTCTGTTATTTACCGGACTGTACTATACTCTACTGCACTGAACTACACCATACTGTACTGTGCTGTGCAAACTTGTAAAACATAACCTAGACGTTCATGATTCATTCAGATTTTTTCTGGTCCGGACAACCAAATGTGTACTTGTTTGGGCGCGGAGCTCATTAGAATAACACCCAGCATGCTTTGCAAGTGTTTGGTTTTTACATTTACATTTGGGTCATTCAGCAGACAATCTTATCCAGAGCGACTTACAGACAGTGCGTTCGAGTAAGGTAGATAAACAACAACATATCACAGTTATAGCAAAGAAGAAATAGGGATGTAGCTGTTTTACAGAGAATGTTACTGGAGTTGAAGTGGTCTAGTGGTATATTTTGTGATTCAAATCAAAACAAATCAAAAGTATTTGTCACATACACATGGTTAGCAGATGGTAATGCGAGTGTAGCGAAATGCTTGTGCTTCTAGTTCCGACCATGCAGTAATAACCAACGAGTAATCTAACCTAACAATTCCAAAACTACTACCTTATACACACAAGTGTAAAGGGATAAAGAATATGTACATAAAGATATGTGAATGAGTGATGGTACAGAACGGCATAGGCAAGATGCAGTAGATGGTATCGAGTACAGTATATACACATGAGATGAGTAATGTAGGGTATGTAAACAAAGTGGCATAGTTTAAAGTGGCTAGTGATACATGTATTACATAAAGATGCAGTAGATGATATAGAGTACAGTATATACTACTTTGTACATTATTGTCTCCAGATTTAAAGCTTGGGAAAAAGCTAACATATGTGCATTTGAGAGACGGGAGCAATGATACATATTATATGACAGAACCCTGCAGTTGACTCCTCTTTGCTATTTTAAATAGATTCAACAAAATTATCATTGTGATATAATGCTTCCTTCAATGAGAATGTACTGTTTGTGCAGTTGAAATTTGGCCATAGAATACATAACCATTGTCTGTAAATGACATCTTTTCAACTTTTATTCATAAACCTTAAAATGAAGCTGAACTTCAGCTATGTTTACTATGTTACGTCTACCTCTGAGTCCAGGTTGCATGCAGAGGAGCCACCACCACCAGAGTGAATACTCCCCTTTTTTTACTGTTACAATCATGTTACATATGAGAGGAGCCAGTATTGAAACAAAGAAACAACATGCAGGGCCTTCTGTACAACCTTATCAGATGTAGTATTCCACTGTTAAAACAGTTTGAACCTTAGTGTGAGAGAGAGAGAGAGAGAGAGAGACTGGTGTGTGTGAGATGTGAGGCCTCCGACTATGACGGAGCAGAGCATGCCTTGTGAACGATTGTGACTGGGCTATTTCTGTCTCTGCTGGCCATAGAGAGAGCCATTCCGGTAAGACGGTGCGGAATGTAAGGCTAGATTGGAGAGAGGGGGATAGAGAGAGAGAGGGGGGGGGGGGGGGGGGGGGGGGGGGGGGGGGTAGAGGGGGAGGGCCAGAGATATCAGAATTTGGGGTGACGAGAGAGAGGGGAGCACGAGAGATAGAGAGGCAGAGAGAGAGAGAGAGAGAGAGAGGGGGAGGGCCAGAGAATTCAGAGTGTGAGTAATCTTTGTTAACCCCGAAGTAAAATCGTGTGTAATTTGGTCAGCCTTATGTTCGTTCTCTGTTAGAAAGTGAGAGTTCCAGCAAAAATTCTCCACCTTTGCCAAAGGAAACTCTCAGCCAAAGCACCCCCCCCCCCCCCCCCCCCCCCCCTTCCGATCAATTTTTATTCACGCGTCGTTCATGTGCTATTGGAGTCATCGGAAGCTCCTAGTTTTCAGTGGGAAATTCCACTTGGACGACCCTCCAAGTCGGAATCACAAGTGGGAAACTGAAAAAATTGAATTACCCGAGTTGCAGACTTTTTACCTTTTAATGTTTACCTTTTCAACCAAAAGATGACAACAAATTTGGTTTTGACAATTACAAAATTATCAATATGGAGAATGTAGCTACTTTGACCTTATGTCAATGTTACGCAAGCTAGCTAACTTTATTATTAGCAATGCTAGCTAAAATCTTTTTGGTTTTGTTTCCGACTTCAAAAGCACATAAACACAATCATGTCAGACTTCCCACTTCCCACCTCCTAGTTTCCCATTTCCCACGAGCACATGAAGCCACCATAAGCACTTTGCCCAATCATCATACATCCAAATAACCAGTGATGAAAACCCCCACAAAATTAGCTAATGTTGCTCGTTATCCAGTCCCCCCAGGATTTCGCTGGGATCATTTGTGATATTTTCTGGGCAAAATTGTAGATTTTTCTGGGAAAATTTAGACATTTTGCATGACAATATGTGATGATTTTGTCCAGTTTGTTGCGAAAATGTGCTGAAGAGGGAAAAAGTTTGTTTGACGAGACATATTATGCAGTAAATGTGTGATGATTGGTTGAAATTGCGAGGTCTCGTTTTTTTACTGCGGTGATGGGTCGGTTTTATGCAATCATATTGCAAAGATTTTACTGTTACATGCAGAAATAGTGTGGTCATAGGTCAAATTTAAGAAGCCCTCTCATAATATTTGGCGATCGTGGAATCCTTGACGGACTGGTTGTCCTTCCCATTCAGTCCCAGCAGATTCTTCATCTACACGCATTAATCTGTTCATAGGTGTAAGGGAATGAGAAAGTGAGAGGGAGAGTAAGAAAGAAATAGAGACAACCCTCATAGCTGGATCATGACTGTACTTAAATCACTGCCAGAAATACTTACCACTACTTCTCCCCTGTTACTCAGAGCTTCCCGGAAGTCACCTGGCTTTCCTGCTCATGCACTTTACAGCACAAACAGAGTAGACCATTTTTGGAGATTAAAATGTTCCCAATCCCCGGCAAAGTATGATGGCATTTTGAGACTTTTTTAGAAGATGGGTTCATCTGCCACGGTATGCTGTCTTTGATACCTTTCAATAACATCCCAGGGAAAGATAAGTGTGTTTTTCCCCTAGATTACTGTCCTACTGCCATAGTTTTACAACAAAATGGAGCTGTCTACAATAACGAGTGCGCTGAGTCGTGAAGCAAGTTCAGGGAGTGAATGCAACATGTAAAGTGTTGGTCCGATGTTTCATGAGCTGAAATAAAAGATCCCAGAAAGTGTCCATATGCACAAATGTGTTTACATTTAGTGAATGTTAGTGAGCATTTCTCCTTCGGCAAGATAATCCATCCACCTGACAGGTGTGGCATATCAAGAAGCAGATTAAACAGCATGACCATTACACAGGTGCACCTTGTGTTGGGGACAATAAAAGGCCACCCTAAAATGTGCAGTTTTGTCACACAACACAATACCACAGATGTCTCAAGTTTTTAGGGAGCGTGCAATTGGCATCCTGACTGCAGGAATGTCCACCAGAACTGTTGACAAAGAATTGAATGTTCATTTCTCTACCATAAGCCCCCTCCAATGTCCTTTTAGAGAATTTGGCATTATTTCCAACTACAGACCACGTGTAACTACTCCACCCAGGAACTCCACATCCGGTTTCTATACCTGCGGGATCGTCTGAGACCAGCCACCCGGACAGCTGATGAACCTGAGGAGTATCTCTGTCTGTAAAAAAGCCCTGTACTAAAATCATTCTATTTGGCAGAGCCTGGCTCCCAAGTTTGTGGGCCTATGCCGTCCCAGGCCCACTCATGGCTGCACCCCTGCCCACTCATGGAATCCATAGATTATGGCCTAATAAATGTATTTCAGTTGACTGATTTCCAAATATGAACTGTAACTCGGTAAAATCATTGAAATTGTTGCATGTTGCGTTTATATTTTTGTTCAGTATCTCTGACATTGCTCGTTCAGATATTGCTCGTTCAGATATTGCTCGTTCAGATATTGCTCGTTCAGATATTGCTCGTTCAGATATTGCTCGTTCAGATATTGCTCGTTCAGATATTGCTCGTTCTGATATTGCTCGTTCAGATATTGCTCGTTCAGATATTGCTCGTTCAGATATTGCTCGTTCAGATATTGCTCGTTCTGATATTGCTCGTTCAGATATTGCTCGTTCACATATTGCTCGTTCAGATATTGCTCGTTCAGATATTGCTCGTTCTGATATTGCTCGTTCTGATATTGCTCGTTCAGATATTGCTCGTTCAGATATTGCTCGTTCAGATATTGCTCGTTCAGATATTGCTCGTTCTGATATTGCTCGTTCAGATATTGCTCGTTCTGATATTTCTTAATTTCTTGCTTTTTTAATGGCTGTTATTGGTTATTATATTGCTAGATATTACTACACTGTTGGTGTAGTAATAATTTCGGGTTCACCTGCGATAACATCTGCAAATCTGTGTAGGTAAATAATAAACTTTGATTTGATTCTATATACTGCTCTCTGTTGTATTACATCGAACATTTGATCCGATTCCTTGACAGAAATGAGTTCCTACCCTCACATCTCTGTAGCTCAACTTGTTCAACTTCATCTCAAATAAAGGTTAAATAAAGGTTAAATAAAGGTGAAATAAATAAATAAATAAAATCTCAAAGTCACAAGACATTCCCAAAACAAAAGTCCCACTTAAAAAAAAAAATCGATACCATTCCCATGTGACCACAGTATATGGACCCAAACCAATAACCTAAACAGTAGAGTGTACAGCAGAAAAGTATTTCTGACATTCAGCACAGTTCTCACCCTGTCGTCCTGATTGTGGATTTGTCCCAAATGTCACCCAAATGGCAGCAGGGTAGCCTGGTGGTTAGAGCGGTGGACTAGTAACCGCAAGGTTGCAAGTTCAAACCCCAGAGCTGACAAGGTACAAATCTGTCATTCTGCCCTTGAACAAGCAGTTAACCCACTGTTCCTAGGCCGTCATTGAAAATAAGAAATTGTTCTTAACTGACTTGCCTAGTGAAATAACAGTAAAATTTAAAAAAAAATTCCCTATGTAGTGCATAAGTGCCCTTAGGGCTCTGGTCAAAAGTAGTGCCCTACATAGGGAATAGGGTGCCATTTTGGATGCAATCTGTGTGTAATAATGAGGACGTTATGGGCCAGATGTAGCAGACAAGTCTAAGGCTACTTAAATCAATCTAGTGAGTAGGAGGGTCACACAACCAGGCCTTGTATATATGGCTGTAAAAAAACACTTTGCCCTCATCAGAGTAAACACAGACAGCGGATATATTTGTCCGTCCACTCGGGATTAACAACAACAACAAATGAACAGCAGTCTTGGTCTGGGTGAACTTGAGACAGTCTATTCAAATGATGGATTTATGGGATTTATAGAGTGGTGTAGAGTGGTGTTTGTTGTCACAACTATTTGGGAAGAGAACGAGAGAGAGAATAAACTAGAAATTGTCATTTGGGGTGTTTATATATATATATATATTTATTTACTGGGGCGACAGGTAGCCTAGTGGTTAGAATGTAGAGGCGGCAGGGTAGCCTAGTGGTTAGAGTGTAGAGGCGGCAGGTAGCCTAGTGGTTAGAGTGTAGAGGCGGCAGGTAGCCTAGTGGTTAGAGTGTAGAGGCGGCAGGTAGCCTAGTGGTTAGAGTGTTGGGCCAGTAACTGAAAGGTTGCTAGACCGAATCCCCGAGCTGACAAGGTAAAAATGTGTCGTTCTGCCCCTGAACAAGGCAGTTAACCCACTGTTCGTAGGCCACCATTGTCAATAAGAATTTGTTCTTAACTGACTTGCCTAGTGAAATAAAAATATATGCAATTTTCCTGCCTGAATGCATTTTGTGTGTTCAATCTGTCAAACCCACTGTCTTTGCACACAGGGAAGTGACTTGATTCTAACCTGGTTAAGTCTCAAATAAAATAATAATAAAAAAATGGTCACATACACATGTTTAGCAGATGTTAATGCGAGTGTAGCGAAATGCTTGTGTTTCTAGTTCAGACCATGCAGCAATATCTAACAAGTAATCTAATCATTTATTACATTTATTACATCCACATGTTTATTATAAAAGTGGCTAGAGATTGAGTCTGTATGTTGGCAGCAGCCCCTCAATGTTATTGATGGCTGTTTAACAGTCTGATGGCCTTGAGATAGAAGCTGGTTTTCAGTCTCTCGGTCCCTGCTTTGATGCACCTGTACTGACCTCGCCTTCTGGATGATAGCGGGGTGAACAGGCAGTGGCCCGGGTGGTTGTTGACTCAGGTTAGGACTCAGGTCACTCAAGTCACTTGACTCAGGTCAAAAGTAGTGCACTATATAGGGAATAGGGTGCCATTTGGGACACAGACTCACCATGCATGTGGACTTTACTGAGGTTCAGTGTGATTCTGCCTCCTCGTTATCTCTCTCTGCTTATAAACCTTCCTCACGAACCATGACTGTTCTATTTCACAGCAGCAGCAGCAGCAGCTGTGTGTATGTGAGAGTATGACTGTCCTGTTTCACAGCAGCGTGTGTGTGTGTGTGTGTGTGAGAGAGAGAGAGAGACAGAGAGACAGAGAGACAGAGATAGTGTGTGAGAGAGAGAGAGAGAGACAGAGAGAGAGTTTACTGTTAATTTTGATTGTTTATTTCACTTTATATATTCACTTTATATATTATCTACCTCACTTGCTTTGGCAATGTTAACACATGTTTCCCATGCCAATAAAGCCCTTGAATTGAGTTGAGAGAGAGAGAGAGACAGAGACAGAGAGAGAGAGAGAGAGAGAGAAATAGAAAGACAGAGAGAGAGAGAGACAGAAAGAGAGAGAGAGAGAGCATGACTCTTATGTTCTTCTGTTGTTTTCCCGAAGCACACCTCTGTGGTTTAACATTACTAATATCATTACTGGCACCCTGGGCAACTTATCTGTGTTATCGAGATGTGCAGATATGGGTCCCTGGGGCAGGAGGCCTGAGCCACGAGGAGATTGGTCAAAGGTACACGGACGTGTACTGAGCCAGGTGGGCAGGGCCAGGGGGGGTGGAGAGGCAGGGCCAGGGGGGGGCCAGGGTGTGGAGAGGCAGGGCCGGGGTGGGCCAGGGGGTGGAGAGGCAGGGCCGGGGTGGGGTGGAGAGGCAGGGCCGGGGTGAGCCAGGGGGTGGAGAGGCAGGGCAGGGGTGGGCCAAGGGGTGGAGAGGCAGGGCAGGGGTGGGCCAAGGGGTGGAGAGGCAGGGCAGGGGTGGGCTAGGGGGTGGAGAGGCAGGGCAGGGGTGGGCCAGGGGGTGGAGAGGCAGGGCCGGGGTGGGGTGGAGAGGCAGGGCCGTGGTGAGCCAGGGGGTGGAGAGGCAGGGCAGGGGTGGGCCAGGGGGTGGAGAGGCAGGGCAGGGGTGGGCCAGGGGGTGGAGAGGCAGGGCAGGGGTGGGCCAGGGTTGGAGAGGCAGGGCAGGGGTGGGCCAGGGGGTGGAGAGGCAGGGCAGGGGTGGGCCAGGGTTGGAGAGGCAGGGCAGGGGTGGGCCAGAGGGTGGAGAGGCAGGGCAGGGGTGGGACAGGGGGTGGAGAGGCAGGGCAGGGGTGGGCCAGGGTTGGAGAGGCAGGGCAGGGGTGGGCCAGGGGTGGGCCAGGGGGTGGAGAGGCAGGGCAGGGGTGGGCCAGGGGGTGGAGAGGCAGGGGAAGCGACAGAAAAGGACTGGCCATGGGCCAGACGGGCTGGTTCATCTTTAGCCCAGTGAGAAGAATTATAATGATTTGGCTAATAAGGGGGGGAAAATGGGCTTGTGTGTTAGAAATGCCCGGGCCAATTTCTGATCCCAGTCCGTCCCTACGTAGGGAGGTGGACGCCAGGAGAGATTAGGGTTGGCTGAAGTCCCTTTATGGGAGACGAGAGGAGGCTCAGGGGGAAAGAAAATGAAACAACCCCACAGTCACAAAGAGTAAGTGTACAGCCCGAACCAAGGTTATGAACCATGAAAGCAGCTTGTCCCTTTGTCCCATTCTCTCTCCCTCTCTCTCTCTCTCTCTCTCTCTTCTCTCTCTCTCTCTCTCTCTCTCTCTCTC